>NC_086237.1:6975836-7185836 GCF_036321145.2 Pelmatolapia mariae | reverse complement strand
TCTTTATTAACCTTCCAAATCTCGACAAATACAGAAACAAACCAAAAAAAAAAAAAACCAAACAAAAAAAACCAAACCAAAAAAAAAACAACAACAAACAAACAAAACAAAAAGAAACTTCCTACGCACCTGCCAGCACTCTAGGGGTGAAAGCAAACAAGCTGAATGATTCATATCAGATTCACAAAAACTGGCTTGACTGGTTCTGAGTTTCTGTGTTCCTAGCTACACTACAGAAAGGGCTTCACCAGAAAAATGTCATCTTGCAGACATGCACCTACACAATGACTAAACACTGTTGCCTGTGTTCTATTGTGTGACAGCCAAAACAAATCAAGACAATGTATAGAAAGGAAGTAAAGTATTTTATTTCAGGCAACAGTTTTGGCACTGAATAAAAAGTTAACAAGTCTTCAAATGGTGATAGTAAAATATTTCCTCATTATTCAACTGTCTTGTCATCTTTATGTACAGTTATCTTAAGAGTCCATAACAATTAATGGTGTAATCAGGGAGTTCTCTAAAAGATTGCATTGTTATGAGTCAGTGGAACAAACTGTATACTACTGACATCACAGTAACCATTACAGGGATGGTAGTGGAAAGCATACACCAGTCTCTTCTTAGTTAGTCACCATCATGGCACCTCATTCAACTCATGTATACGTTCTGCAATTCTGGCCCATTCCAGAAAAAAGATGACTGATGGGAGGCTATAACGGCCAAATTATCTGTTGTGGTGGCCCCAAAACGAGAACTGTTGCAATTGCCTTGTCACTACTGATGGACAAAATTCTGATAGTGCCAAAAATTTAGTGACCTCATCTCACAGTGTCAGTGCTGCCCAGCATACCTATGTCAGTGACGCAATCAAGACTCAAGACTACAATGTTGTTTTTCAACACAACACTGAAAAATGAACAACCCAAAGCCTTGCTGAACATCAAATAGACAGGCAAAAATGTAAAAACAGAAGAAGAAGAAGAAAATCTAATAAAAGGAAGAACGTTTAATCATAGAGAGAAATTCAGGTTAGGAACACATTTCTGAGCAAGTAGTGAACAAAGAATCAATTTGATCTCTTAACCACCTTATTTAGAGGTTAAACTAAAACCACCCCAACCATCATGAGAAATAACCCTTCACTAGTGGTATGCGGATTGATATTGAAATATCGATTCTTCCAATACCAGTAATTTATGCTCTAAAATCGATTCTCATATTAAAATATCGCCATTTTAGTACTTTGGGGTAAATTTGTAGTTTTTCCATTAACAGGAACACAGTGGAAAGAAACTATATCATTCGGATCATCTAAATTGGAAGGAACTACTTCCTCTTATGCATTTCACAGTCATATGCGAAATACGGCTTTATAAATGTGTTGCAGCCCGTGGCGTGCGCACTCACAACAATGGCTGAGCGTAAAGAAAGTCATGTGTGGACGTATTTTACCTCCACAAACAGCCAAGACGCGGTTTGCGATACATGTGGCAAGCCAGTGAGGTTTTGTGGCAACACTACTAACCTCGTCAAACACCTCAGAGTAAATCATATCACAGAATATGACGAGCGTATGTTGAGGCGAACTGAAGAGGAGGAGAGGGACAGGTGCTGCTAGGGCGAGACAGACGTCTCTTGCAGAGTCCTTTAGTGCTGCAGGCAGGCAACATGCTCAAATAGCGCACAACTTCAGGTTTTTTATTTCTATATGATTATTCTGCATTATTAACCAATAAGAACAAGTAGTCTGATGTCCTGTAATCATTATGAAGCTATATTATTATATTATTACTACAATTACATAATACAATTATATATTGTATTATGAAATACAATGAAACATTAATTTTTGGTAAAGAGTATCTGTATCAGATCAGTATCGTCGATACCACCCCGAACTTTACTTCGTATCTGATCAGAAAGGAAATCAGTGGTATCGCACATCACCTCAATCAACTAAACTGATGAACGTTTATAACAGTTGGAAATGAATTTACTTTTCGCTTCATTTTCTTAGACTAGTTATATAAGGTTGAGTAGCCTCCAAGACTAGCTTTTAAAACCTGTCTGGTCTTCAGACTGGTTGTTTATCAGCAGCTCCAGCGGTTGTGTGTATGCCATCAGGCAAAATTTGGCTATAGGAAAACACTGCAGGGCAGTTTTATACTGCATCTTTATTTGGTATAGACCATAATATTCTTTTTTTTCCTGGTGTGATCCATTAAGAAAGAAAGTAAGAGAAAGCGGAAGTAATTCTCATGTAAGTTAGCAAGCTGTTTGATATCAAAACCATTATCAAAAATACAAGAAAAGCAAAGAGAACTGAAGCAATGGATGCACAACACGACTCGGCAATTGACTACGTCATCAGGCTCAATCTGAGTACGCACCAAGAGCTTTTTAGAATAAATGTCGTGCCTAAACCAGTAAAGGCAATTTATACTATAATATAATAATCATAATAATAAAAAATACATACACACACACACACACACACACACACACACACACACACACACACACACACACACACACACACACACACACACACACACACACACACACAAACACACACACACACACACACACACACACACAATTAACATTTTGGGAGGAAAAGAAAACCAGTCCCATCCTCACAACATGCCAGAACATGTCTGTCAGACTGGGAAATGCAAGGGAAAATAAACACATGCAGAAATATTACATCAAGTTCACCTACCAGGTATGAGAAACTTGAAGGGAAATGTGTGCGTTCCCTCTTTCAGGGTACCTGTTTGGGACAAAGCACAGATAAAATTCTTCGATGGAAACAGTAACAATTGCCCTGTTGTTTCCCAACAGTCAGATATGCCTCAAGGCTGCAGTGGAAAATGAGAATCTGTAGTCTTCACATATTTTCACATCAACCAGTTCCATTTGCAAATTTGTCTCAATTATCACAACAAACCATCTCACAAGGAAGTATTTTGTGGACACTGGACATTTGCACACGGTTTTAATTAGCATTTGGAAGCACACCTTTGTCTGCCACTGAGATCGTGCTGTTGAAGTACTGCTCTTCCATCGTCCATGCTGTGTCATTGACCTTATTGGTGATGCCGCAGAAACCATTGCAGTTCACTTTGATAGCTGCAGATAAGAAAATACACAAGTTTAACTACAGACGATTCTTAGTAGCCACAGCAGGAAACACTTTTCGTAATCAGTCTTTTCCTCAAGGGTGTGTTATTGATCTGTTTAATGGCATATTACTCCAGATTTATACAACATCAATATGTGCAAAAGACCTGTAATAAACACCCTTCAAGAGAGTTTAGGATAGGGCTGTTCGATATAACGATATATATCGGATGACGATATAAAAACGTCTATCGTTTCCTATTACGCTATCGTTTGTTTCGTGGTGTCGTAAAATAAACTGTTTACAGCAATATTTTTGATGGTCACTGTAGCGGCTATATTAATTTCTTAAAGTTCTCTCTTTCTCTTATAGTTAATATAACCACACTACTGACGGACAAGCGCCTGTTTTTACTTGTTGTCGTTTGCAACAATGATGGTAAAACCATCGCGTGGCTCCGCTGTCCGCTTGTTTGTTTTCCCATGTAAACCTTTCACAATAAAGCTCAAGATCCTGTTGAGACTTTTCAAAATAAAGAATCACGTGAAAGAGTATGCGGAGAGTTTACGGATGAGAAGCAAAAAAGAGCCGTCAGGTGCTAAAAAAATAAACCTTAGACTCAAACTTTGAAAGAAAATGGTGGCTGTTACAACTTATGTCTAAAAATGTATAGTGTCATGCATCGGTTAAAACACTGGACTCCAGGTAAAGGATACCCAGCTGGAAACACTTCACGCAAGTTGCCCGAGATTCACAGAATTTACATAAATGTTACATTTTTTTTTGATTTATATCGTTGTCAGGACGATAAATGTCTTCTATCGGGATATGAGATTTTGGTCATATCGCACAGCCCTAGTTTAGGATGCATTATTTGATTTGGGAAATAGCCTAAGCCAGCTAATGTTTTGTAACAGAAACAGACAGAAAACAAATTACTGGTCAAAAGTATAAAGAAAGCTTGACTTTATACTGAAAACCATAAAATGCTTGCACCAGATTTTCACCAGATTAGGAAAGTGTTAAAGTCAGCCAAATATTCCAAAACATTGACCAACAGTAGACTGTAGTAACAATAGAAAGTCTTATGGTTATTTAACTAGTCTGAATGCTTTATTATTGTTTTATTATCTTTATTATTGTAATCCTTCATTAATAGAAACAAAAGTAATCATTACGTAAAATCCAGGTCCTACATTCTATGAACATAAAAAAAATACCCCAGCTTTACAGCTTCAAGCAGGCCAATCAATGTTAGCCAAATTTGTTTCTATTTTGTTCATACATCATTATTATTTAAGCAGTTTTTTGCTGTTGGTGCCTTTGGAGACCATCTCGATTGAAAAATGATCTAACAAGTAATATGGTTTGTTAAAATAATGACTTACCAAGAAGTTTGTGCTTCAGCTTTTGTGATTAAAATTTTAGAATTGGGTTATTGTGTCTATTACTGAATGCCAATTAAATTTCACGCGTTTCACCATATGCTCAAAATAAAGACACATCTACCTCTGAAAAAAACATACCAGCAACAATAATACCTGCTAATAATGTCCAGGACTTACAATGTGGTAATGTTTGGTCCAGAAATTTAATGGTTGACATCAAGGTAAGAATGTCCATCTTTTCAATACAGTCTGTGGTCCAAATACAGGTTGTCATATTCCCAATTTTAAGTCACATAAAAATGTTCTCAGTAACACATTTGAGTTAACAGCAATAGAAGAAAGCTTTGGTTTGTTGTCCAGGGGCACACTGCTATAATGATGGCGCCACATGAACAGAATGAAGAGCGGCAAAAAAAGTTTACAATATTAAACAAAACCTTTAACCTTTACCAGTCTCAAGAAATCCCAAAACAGAACAAAACATATGAAAAGTTGTTTGTAGGTTCTTCAATAAACTGGCTGTTTAAGTGAATAGTGGTGAGTGAAACTAAGATTTTTATTGCAGTGTTAATATTTTTTCAGTGGCGGGTCTCATCACAGTACTTAAAATAGTTCAATATACCATTAGTATTTTAAACTGTCAAACTGTAGCATGTAGCATAAGAGATCTTGAGCTGACAGTCCGACCAGCTTTACCTGAAGAGGAATGCAAACAGACCAGAGGCCTTGCAAGCATTCAAAGTAACATTCCAAAACACAAAGAAGCCACTCAGCAGGTTGAGAGCTACAAAGACGTAGAAAAAACCTTTCCCTTGCAATCTGCATTCAAATGTGTTACCTTTTATTGTCATTGTTGACACAGTAGAACCTTTGAGATGTTAAATATCCCAAATAAGAAGAAAGAATAAGCGTATTCAGATGGATGAGATGTTGCTTTGGAGAGCAACCTGGACAATGACACTCACTTTTCCTGTTTCAAGTTTCATTTTGGTCTCTTGATGACAGTCTTAAGTATATTTTCCAATGGATTAAAATGGACAGTTTGACTATACAACACTACAAAATAAATAAAACAACAGAACCAATTAGACACTGCTCAACCCCAGTGCATTACTTTAGAGCATAGGTGTCAAACTCCGGCCCGCAGGCCAAATTTGGCCCGCAGCCTAATTACATTTGGCCCGCGAAGCCATACCAAATTACTATTAGAGCTGGCCTACTGGTATTATACAGCTAATATTGTTTAGTATTAAGCTTTGCTTGTTCCATATTCAGTTTTTCAGCAAAACTTGTTTGAGTCCATAAGAAAAGATTCATTCTTATATCTGGAGGAAGATTTTATTTTTCAATAAATATTAATGTTAGCCCGCGACTTTGTTCCAGTTTTGAATTTTGGCCCACTGTGTATTTGAGTTTGACACCCCTGCTTTAGAGGGTCGCTTCAGAGAGGGGGGGCCTTGACACAGAGTCAAAACTGGAATAAGGCAGCAAAGTGATAGAGTATTTAGTACAGTCGCCTCACAAAAATGTTCCTGGTTAAAATCCTGGCTGGTGCTTTTCTTTGGGGACTCTGATGCCTGTGTGGGTTTCCTCAAGTTAGTTTTCACCAAAGCCATGCATGTTAGCTTAATTAGTCATTTTAGATTGAATATGAATGTCGGGTAGGTAAAGTGAGGTGTATAGAATACAGTACTGCAATAATGTATAATTAAACTTATTTTCCGAGCCAATCTTTCAACTTTTAACTAAATTTAAACTACACGTAACATAAAAACAGTAAGAAATCTATGCTTATAAAGCAGAGTAGGACTGAGGAGTTGAACTAGGAATCATGTTAAACAAATTATAAACTATCAAAACAGAATATTTACATAGTCCAAAATACAGGTATTTTGTTGTAATTTAATGAAAGACCGTCATTTTTTTGTTTTGGATAGTTTGGGAAATTGGGATAAAACATTGAACTAAGTGTTACAAAACACAGAAGCAAATTTCCCATTAGGCCTCATTAAACATTTTCCATTGAATCAGTGTGTAGAGCTACACTGCGGTAATCGGCCAATGAAAAATCATATGTAAGTTTTAGAACCACAAACACAGAATACCACAGGATGGCTTTTCAACCTCTGAGTGATCTTCAAATAGGAGAAGTTATTTCTAAAACGAGGTGTAGGAACAGTGTAGGAATTACGACTCGTTACCAAATCACCCCACTTCCTCGTTTCTCGAGGTCGACGTTTTCCCACCTGCTGAGCGCAGATGGCTCTTACCTTTACACTGCAGCGGTTGGCCCAGTTTTACTGTCACGGTTCCAGAGATGGACTCTCCCGGACTGTACACTTCTTTGTTTTTCTCAAAGGCAATCTTAAACTCCTGAAGCTTTCCCATTTTCTCACCCGACGCAATGCGAAACAAGACTGAAAATCACCTGTGCGTACAAACAACAGCACGCACTTTTACCACCTCGTCCCCACCCCTTTTAGTGACGTCATGTTCACCGGACGAACGTTACATAAAAGACTGTTTTTTTCAGGTGTATTAATAACGAAGTTGTCTCTTAGCACATCTCTTAGCATAAAACAAGTAAAGTTTTCCAAATGTTTCATTTTCTTTGCCCAGTATCATATGCCTGAAAATATCTACATACATAAAAACCCATTACACTTACCTGCAGCATTCACAGCCTCTGTATTCTCAGCGTAGATCAACTCCCAGAACTTAATGGCTGAAGGAGAAGGACCGCCTCACAACCATTAGCAATTCCAGAGTGTTTTTTCCCCAGAAACTGGGAAGCAGAATTGACGAAGAGTATCTACACACCACATACACCATCAGACCAACTGGTGAGCACTTAAACACTGTTAAATTAGGGATTACTTTATTAATCCCTCGGGTGTGGTTCCTCCTGGAAATTCAGTGGTGTCATTAAAAATGACACACTTTTTACATTAACACAGCTGAATGAAGCATGAGCCAGCTGAGGGGCAACTGTCACATTTAAGATATTTAAGTATTCTCAGTGATATTACTAAGGTTAGCAGTGAGCAAACTAAAATTAACCCATCAAACCAACAATATTTTCTCCAGACTGTTTTTTTTTTCTTATTTAATTAAACGTCACTCAGCTGCATCCCCAGAAGGTCTATTGTTTGGTGGCTTTCCATAACAGGTTAATATCAAATGAGCTTAGTTGCATTTGAATGAAGCTTATTAATAAAACCACGAGGTTGTATTACTGCATACTTACCTTGTTCTTATGTTAAAACAGTTAGTTAAGTATGTCAAAGACAATTAATTATCAGTGATACCAACATTATCTTCAGATAGTGACTTTTATCTATGTATGCAATGTAGTATAATGTGCTGATGTCATTAGGGAGTGCTCTTGCAGATTACATTCTTATGACTTAATGGAACAAAGTAACAGCTGCTGGATTGCATTAGGAACTGTTTCTAAACCTGTTCTTGTTTTCAGTGGTGAAAAATAGGGTGACAGATGAGGTTAGGCATCGGTCCCTGTAGACTTCGATGCTTGCATACAACATTGTGATCTGTAGAGAGACTAGGGACCAGGTGGCAGAGAATTTGGAAATGGAAAAAGTATGCACTGCAGAGAAGGGAAATCTAGTAGGTAGCAAGACAGATCAGAATCAGAATACTTTAATAATCCCTAAGGAAATTATGTATTCAGATTACCCAACCCTCATCCCCAATCAGTCGTGGCAGATGGCTCAGGCTCAGCCTGAGCCTGGTTCTGCCAGAGATAGAGAAGAGAGTGCAAGAGACAAGTGTTGGGGAAAATTGTGACAGAGGGATTGCAAAAAGAGTGAAAGGGAACATTTACAAACTAGTGAGACCTTTCTCCAACAGTTGGCTGACCTCTCCTTTAGTGATAGGATGAAGAGTACAGTCATTCAAAGGGGCACAGAAGAGAGCCACTAGCCCTCCACATCAAAAAGAGCCAGTTGAGGCAGTTTGAGCATCTGACTAGGATGCCACCTAGGTTCGTCCTGGGTGAGGTATTCTGGGCATGTCCTACTGGGGGGAAAGATATTAATAAACTTGTCTTTTTCACCTCTGATATTTGTTTTTGGGCTGCTTACAAGACAGGTAGACTTACCTGGTGAAGAGGCAAAAGGTTTAACCAAAACATCTTTAACCAAAACATATTGCTCAGACAAGGAGGAGAGAGAGGTGTCGTTTGGTCTTGCTTCCCCCGAGTTAGCCAGGGAGTACAGCCATTTATTAGCATTCAACAACAACAACACAACAGCGCTCTCTCACCCCACACAGAAAAACATAGTCGCAGAGAGAGCGCGTCATGTGGTAACCATGGCAACATAACGCTGCCGCCTGAAACAACAGAATACAGCTGCCAAATAAAACCCAAACAGCCCTGACCCGCTACATATCCCCCACCTAAGGGGTCAGTCATCCCCGACAACCCCATTACCCAACACAAAGTCCTGCAAATGTCCCGGTGTCTTGTCCTGCCCTGGCGACTGTTATGCGAGCGGTCGGTACGGTGAGAGTCTGTCCCGATGCAACACCACCATACCCCTCGGGCCCAGCATGTGGATCCTGTACACCACTTCTGGAGGTCGCTCCACAACCTGCACAGCTTGGAGGACACTCCTCTCTTATGGACAGGGCAGTACACCCAAACTTTGTCACCAAGCACAAAAGCTCCCCCACTGGCACCTGGTGTTGTAGGCCCTCTTCTGTCGTACTCTGGCACAAGGCATCACTGCATGCTGTTGGAGGCTCAGCATGTAGGTCAACAGAGGCAGCCCACAAAGCATTGTCCTAGTGTCTGTCATGAGAGCACTTCACTCTCAGGCTGCTGGCTTGCTTGTGGTTCCTAGTGTATTTAACCCTAGAACACTATCGCTGGGTGATTTTCACCCGAGCAAATACATTTACATGATTTCTCTCTCCTGCAGCTGTTAGTGTGTCGAGGAGATTGTGCCTTCACCAGGGAAGTCTCAAATGTCCCAGGAATGGGTGCATCAAAGACCAGCTTTCCAGCGTCTTTTTTTTTTTTAGGAATGTTTTGTTCTTGAATTCCAGATTTTTCTGTAACTTTGGAGCATTACTTTAGCATCCCCCATGACACTTTTTTTCATTTTGTTAGACATGGCACAGTTGAAAGTAAAAGCTGACCACTCTGATTTGTCATGTGCAGTGTTGGGGAGTAACGGAATACATGTACCGCCGTTACGTATTTAGAATACAAAATATGAGTAACTGTATTCCGTTACAGTTACCGTTTAAAAAGGTGGTATTCAGAATACAGTTACTTTGTTGAAATAAATGGATTACACGGCGGTACTTTCCTGTTTCATATTATCGCGAGTCAGGACTGTTTGGGTTTTGTTTGACAGCTGTTCTGTTGTTCCAGGCGGCAGCGTTGCGGTTGCCATGGTTACAGGGTGACGCGCTCTCTCGCTGCGTGTTTCCTGGGTGAGAGAGCGCTTTTTTGTTGTTGTTGTTGTTGTTGTGCTAAGCTAAAAGGCAGAATGCTACAGGCATAAAGAATGTAGCATCATGGGCAGTGTAGTCCGTGCTGCAGCGAGAATGGACTACCATACACGTTATGTGTCTGTGAGCGAGGGAGGGAGAGAAAGGAAAAGTCCGAGCTGTCACGGAGCAAAAACGGGAGCTGGAAGCATGTAAATATAATAATAACCACTGCAGTCAAGAAGAGTGCCTGACGAGCCCAGTTGTAAGTAAGCTATTAAGACTCGACTGTACACTGTGTTCGTGTTTTCCTCCGGAAAAAATAAGTTCCTTGGAGCAGCCTTTCAACGCCTCTCTCTGTCTCTCACTAGCAAAGTTGACCCAGACAACAAAGTAAAGCTAGTTTTCAGCTACCAGCCCGACACGGAACCCACCGTATTAGCCAGAGGTCCCTTTACTACGGTTCGGAGCCGCGGACCTTCAGTAACAGTAATAAATCACAGCAATAGTACATTCATGTAGTTGTAAACAGCATGATAATATATTAAGTAATCCAAAGTATTCAGAATACGTTACTCTCATTGAGTAACGTAACGGAATACGTTACAGAATACATTTTGGGCCATGTATTCAGTATTCTGTAATGGAATACATTTTAAAAGTAACCTTCCCAACACTGGTCATGTGTTTGATATATTTTGATGACAAGTACTTTTAGTTGGTCATATTATATCGGGTAAAAATCACCTGGCGTTAGTGATTGTGTTACTATTTATAGCGATAGTGTTCTAGGGTTAAAAGTAGTGTGGGAGGCAGAGCGTTCAGCTTTCAGGCCCTCTTCTGTTGAATCAGCTCCCAGTTTGGGCCTTGGGCCCCTGCCCTTGGCCCTCGTCAGGTTGGCTACCCTCTGGTGGGATTGCCTATTGCGTCTGGCTCACTGGGACGCTTGCCCTTTTGGCCGTGGGCCATGTGGAGCCTCCCTCCTTCTCTTGCTGGGATGGAAGCTAAATTGTCTCCGAGATGCGTGGGCTCAGGTCTTCAGGTACCCTTGGGGACTGTGGATACCTTGAATCTCCTGTATCGTTCCTTGGCTTCCCACCTTTATTATCAATTGATTGTTGATCTGTGTTCCTGTGCTCATATTTTTCTGTTGAAGGTGCTGTATGTTCTTTCTTTCTTTCTTTCTTTCTCTGTTTTTTTCTTACAGGTACAGCAGTTGGCGATACATCATGCTTTTGTATTAGTGCTCTTTCCTTTTTTTAATATTTTCTACTATTTTCTCCTGTCTTCAATTTTTTTATTTTCTTGCCTGTCAGCTTAGACATTGTCATACTACGCATTTTGTGTAGAAATGAATGAATAAACAGATAAAAGTAACATACAAACTCAAGGAGCCCATAGAGAATTTATAGAGCTCATCTTGTAAAAAGCAAAAATGTGTTTGGCACAACATCGCATCAGGTCATCATTCTCATTGCATAAGATAGGTTTGAAAAACACACATACTGATAGAAGAGAGAGAGAGCAAAAGAGAGAAATGGGTGAACTGGAACAGGAGGACTGGGAGACCATGACACCTGTTGGTGGAACACCACTAGAAAAAAATCTAGTATCTAGTGCAGGGGTGCCCAATCCCAGTCCTCGAGAGCTACTGTCCTGCAGCTTTTAGATGCATCCCTACTCCAACACAGCTGAATCAAATGGTTTGATTGCCTCTTCAGCATGCCATCAAGTTTGGCAAATGCCTGATAACAAGCCATTCATTTGATTCAGGTGTGTCGGAACAAGGATCCATCTAAAAGCTGCAGGACGGTAGCTCTCGAGGACTGGGATTGGACACCCCTGATCTAGTGTGTTGGTTAAATCTTTGATGCAGGCCTGTATGCTGAAATGCATTGGAGTTTTAGTTTAAGTTGAACTATGCAATGAGAATGCCTCATTGGGCACCTTTAAAAAAACAAAATAAAAAACAAAAAGAGAATGGCTTGGAGTTTTTTTTTTTAAATTTTATTTTAAAGCCCCAACTTTATTTATGTAGGATACTGTTTTATTATGAATCGAATTTTAGCTGCAAATATTTCTTCAATTACTTCACATCCCTGTGGCAAAGGTGTGGCTCTGCTGAAGAGGAGGGGTGGTGCAGTGTGTTTGGCAGAGGCAAAAGACAATCTCCAGACATTCTTTCATGAGGTGGAGGCTCGAGAGAGGTTTGGACCCAAAACAGACTAAAAAAAAAGCTCTCCAAGTAACACTTAAATATTAAATAAAATCCAGTTGTGAAGCTGAACTTTAAATGGGTGGGCAAGGGGGCAGGGGTGTGTAGAAAACGATGTGCCAGGAGTCAGGTGTTCTCGCCGGTTCTAGTGAGCCTCGACCTCCCGGTCAGTTATCGAGCTGGTGGGTAACAGACATCTCTGAAAACGTCAGAGCACTTTTGCAAATTTGTAATGTCTTGATATATCGAGCAGATAATGTAGAACAGGAGCACAGAACAATGATACAAAGATAATCAAAGTTAGAAAAACCCAAAGCCTCCCCAAAATTCAAAAACCATGACAGCCCTTCATTGCTTGATCAATGAAATAGAATTTGGGAGTCCTACATCTCTGAACTGATTTGCAATAATCAGATAAATTCCACTTTTTTGAACAGCAGTTTGTTTCCCTTCACCTTTAGCGTGATGGCAAAGGCTGTGAATGCATTTTATTTTAATATGAATTTCAAGGAAACATTCTTCACTTTATTTTGTGTTTCATTTTTGAAAATCTCTTTTAAAATTCTGAATTCAAAGATATTTTATATTAAAAATTTTAAATGATGTTTCTGTTGAGAGTCGAATCTTTTTTTTATTCTGTTAATCCCTTCCATTATGCCAGTTTGGGTGTCATCCTCAACAGTACTCTATCTTTCAATTCACACATTAATAATGTCACTCAGTCTGCATATTTTCAATTGTGCAACAATAATCGTCTCTGCCCTTTTCTCACTCCACATGCCACTTCCATTCTTGTCCATAGCCTTGTTACTTCCCGGATCGATTACTGTAATTCACTTCTTTTTGGTCTTACTCAAAAATCCATCCACAAGCTCCAACACGTCCAGAACTCTGCTGCTCATATTATCACCAGGACCCCTTCTATCCATCACATCACTCCTGTCCTGCAGCACCTTCATTGGCTCCCGGTCAAATATCGCATCGATTTCAAAATACTCTTCTACACATTTAAGACTATTCATCATCTCCCCCCTCCATATCTCTCTGATCTGGTTCAGATAACCATCCCATCTCGGTGTCTCAGATCTTCTTCTTCTCTTTCTCTCTCTGTCCCCTCTCCCCGTCTTGCCACCATGGGGAGCAGGGCTTTCAGCTGCTCTGCTCCTCGACTCTGGAATTCCCTACCTCCTGATTTAAGAAATATCTCTTCCTTCTCTCTCTTTAAGTCCCAACTCGAAACTCACTTGTTCAAAATAGCTTATCCCACATAACCTCTCCACTCTGCTATTTTAAATTTGTTTTATGTCTTATGCTTTTATCATTGTGTAAAGTGGTTGCTTTTATTATTCTGCTGTGTACAGTGTCCTTGAGTGTTCTGGAAGGCGCTTTCAAATAAAAAGTATTATTATTATTATAAATATATATTAATACTTGTATTATGGTCCCCCAGTCCTTCCTGGCTGTCTGCTCCAGGTTTTAGTTTTCTGTCTGTCTCTCCTCTCTTGTCTCCCTGTGCTGTTTGATTATGACTGTGTACACTGTCAGAAGTATCAGGTCGAGAGGAGGCAATTGATCCAAAACCTCAGTAAACTAAAAATGAAACTGGATCTTATTGATTTATTGCAAAAGGAATCGGGAAGTAAAAGTTATCAAGCCTTATTTTAGTTTTAAAATAGAGGGGAAATTGTTTGGAAGGATTTGAGTTTGGGTTTTTTTTGAGCGACATTCCAGTCCACACTCCATACCAGTTTGTGGTAAAGCACCATTCAGTTGTTTGCCATCCGCCAATAAAAATGTAAAAAGAAGAAGAAGGAGAGTATGACCGTGTTTGCGGGCGGGCCTCATTGCGGTTCCCGCCTTTGGCTGAACACATCTCTTCTAATCACCCACCTGTTCCTGATGATCTTGTCAAGAAGCCAGTACATAAGGTAGTGGCTAAGGATCAGTCTTTGCTGGATTGTTGATGTGATCAGGTAGAATCCTGTTTCTGCCTTTGTGGACGTTTGACCATCTGTTTCATGTGCACAGATCCTATGGATTTCCTTCCCTGGTGTGGTGAGCTTTACCCTGAGTTGAGAGGGAGTGTGAGTTATATCCATTTGATGTGTAAATTCTGGTGATGGGCAGAGCGAGGCTTTGTGAAACACTAAAACATTATTTGTGCCATAATTGTACCGAGGCTTTGAAACAGTCTGAAACGCATCTCCACAGTGACATCTGCTGGCCAATTTCTCTATTAGATCATCATGATGATACCTTTTTTGTGACACATCGATACAGACAAGCCCTACACAATTCCAGACAAAGCTACTTATTATACCAGGCTGTTAATTATAATTACACTTTTGTTTTGGGGGGGACATTTGTGTACAAACAAAACCAGAAAAATATTGGGACTGTTAAAGATATCAAGCTGTTACTCTGACTGTTTCAGCAAAATTATCCCTCTGTTAATGTTCCTGTTGGTCACAGTAACTCAATATCTAAAGTAAAAGACAGGTAACACACAGGTTTCTAGCTGTTTTGGGGCTGGGTTGGCTTGATTTTTTTCACAGCCCTTAAGCTTTGGATGATTTGTTTGTTTGTTTTGTAGGCATTTGTGTAGCTGGTACCACTAAGACAAAGACTAGTGAGCCTTCACGAAAGCCTGCCTCGGTTATGCCTTTATCCACACCTGACTAGGTGTAGTCAATTAGCAACAGCTAAACATTCATGCACTGCCACTGCAAAGAGATTAAGGGCTGCAGAGGAAAGGGTTCTGCTAGGACCTCTAAATTAATTAACGAGCCCCTCTGAGGTCTTCTGGCCCTTGATCGCCCAAACCTGAAAGAACAGTAAAAACTAGCAGAAACACAGTGTTCTCGTTCAACAAATGACATTCTAATAGACAAAGTAAAAGGCAATCTACATTTAAGTTTCACCCAAAACACAAACTTTTCATTTCACCATCAGATGTCTTACCACACAAAAATGCTCACATTACTTTAGTTGGTATCTTTAAGCACGAGGATCTCAAGTTGCCACACTAAACACACAAAAAGTAACATGTGACTAACACAAAGGAGAACAACAATCACAAAACCCAAAAGGATGACTGAAACTGCTACAACATAAACTGAAAGTAGCAACGAATAATCACAACCAAGTGATTTGTTGTCTCCACCACACAAATGATCACATACAAGTAGCCCTATACCACAACAACTTATTTAATGTTCAAAATTCAGTAAAGCAAGCGTACTGGTGACGAACCAGAGCTATGTCCACACAATGATCATATCAAGAGTGGCTCAGCATCCCACAGTGTTATTGACATCACCTGGCCAGTGCCACTCACAAGTGATGCAACTAAAGTAGCCAAATTCTCCACAACACTAAAAGTCACAGCACAAAACACTCACCTACTCATTTGGCATCCATAAATACAGATATGCTAGATCTAACCACATGGTGTACACTCTATGCCAACTCAAAAAAACTGATATTCAGTCTCCATATAAATGTCCAAACTACCGGATGAGTCCCCATTTATATTACGACCTGGCTCAAAAGCTGCAACATAAATATGGAGACTAATACCAAAATTTCACAGAGAAGAGGTTTTATTTTAAATTACATAACCAGTTGGCTAAAATAGCCAACTTTGCTGATACCACTAAGACAAAGGCTGTGTCCCAATTTAGCGACTGCATGCTTTGGGTACGCATTTTGAGACCTATTACGTCACAGCGACGCGACGACGGCTGTCCCAATTCGAAGTGTACTCCAAATGCGCCGTCGAATTCCCCAAATATCAAGCATGGTCCGGTGTACACTTCGTGGTCCCATATATGTTTAATAATGAAGAATATGAAAATTTTACTGTTGGCCACATGTCGGCAAAGTTATGTGACATTAGTAATGTTTGTACTAATTTGGTTTTAAAGCCTTTACTTTAAAATATACGCCGTTCAATAGCTGACCTTAATCTTACAGAGAATGTGATGATTTTGTGGATAATTAAAGTCAGTCATATATCCACAAACACAACAAGCTGAAAGTCAGTGATGCTGCTCGGTTTGCAGTCCTGAATATCACGGCACAAGCAGGATTCACTGCACTGTTAATGTTAGCTATGTTATATTGCTGCCTCTGTTCGGTGGTGTTGAGCCAAACGGACTTTAACGTGTGTTTGAACGAGCTGACGGTTCACTCGTTAAGCTGAAACAAAGACGCTTTAATCACAGGAGTCACACATGTGTCCACTGTACCATCTGGGAACTCTTCTTGTTTAGCACTCGTAATAACACAAACACTAAATCCTCCTTGTGAGGGTGCTGGGGAGCATCTCCCTCACTAAGTGATGTACGCACTCACAGACTAGTGAGCCTTCATGAAAGCCCGCCTCAGGTATGCCTTTATCCACACCTGACCAGGTATGGTCAATTAGTGACAGCTGAAGACTCTTGCACTGCCACTGCAAAGAGATTAGGAGCTGCAGAGGGGCGTAACACCTATACGCTGTCAAGCATTGCTAGAAGCCAGCATAATGGTATCCATTTGTTAAATTAAAATCTATTTAAATGAAAACACTCATTCTTCCTTTATAAAAAGGAAACATTAGCCCATAAAAATTGGATTAATTCTGACCAATGGTAACCACAATCACACAAGACTGCATGTCTCGCTCACTCTCTGTGTTCGATGTCCTTCTTACTCCTCTGTTCCTGTAGTCCCTGTTTATGTGTTTATTTTCATGTCTATCACAATTTAGCTCTTAATAGCTCCCCACACAGACCGCACGATTGTACAATTGACCTTCTGCCTTGACCTAATTGGCCTAGTGGCGTAGTCTTCACATATCAGGTCAGGCTGTCAACAGAGAACATGTTTGAAAAAGTGCTCCGATGCTTTTGCAGATGTCGCTAGCTTCACTAACAGTCAAGCTCACAGCCCCGGTGATCCAGGTTAACTGTTTATGTTAACCAGTTAGATTTGTTTACATATCTCACTCTCCATGTTCCAAATGTTGCTTCCGCAGTGTAGTGGCTTTCTTAATTTCTTCAGTTGTCTATTTTTCTTATATCTAAAATAACACTCTGGATGGACAAGAGACTGTTTTACGCATCAGTTTGTGCAACAACGACGGTAAAACCATTGTGTCGCTCCGCCATTCGCTTGTCCCCCCCCCCGCCCCCCCCCACAAACTCTCCACAATAAAAGCACCATATCCTTTTGAGGCTTTTCAAAATAAAACATGGAATAACTATAAATGGCGCTAACATTCCGGTCCTTAATTGTTACTGCTAAGGCATAACAATTACATATTAACACAATAAAGCGTCATTTAATAACAACACTCAGAATTTAACTGGCTTAACCAAACATTATATGAAACAAATCATTTGTGTTGAACATAAATCTGTTACACATGAGGCTAAGATTCAAACTGTTGCCTCCATTTCAAGCAATAAGCATAACTTGTCGATAGGCCTCTCCAAAATGCTAGTTTTAGTTTTGACAAACACACGTCTGACAAGTTCATGTGAGTCTGGAACTGTTCTCTCAACCTTTCCCATTAACCAGGAACTTCTTGGTGCACTGTCATCAACAATGAGAACGAAATCTCCTGGTCTCAGATTTCTCCTAGTCACTAAGCACTTCCTAACTGTCTTGTAGAAGCGGCAAATACTCTTTAGTCCAACGCTTCCAAAAAATGGCTGACAGATATTGCACCTGTCTCCACCTACCTCCTGGCTGCCCTTTACAGTTTTTGCCCGTTGCTTGAACACATTTTGCAAAACTTCGCTCATTGTGCCAAAACTCTAAACACAAGTAAACATGACACAACACTGGGAAATATACCATTCACATCTGTGCCAAATTGAAACTCTACTCTCAAAACCTAAACTCTGCTATCAAAACCTAACATTCCTTTGTCGAAATGTAACTCTGTTGACAAAATGACACATACTTGCATCATATGCAAACACTTTCAGATCAGGGGGAACACACTAGTCTACTTTATATAAAACACTGCAGTCTTTGAGTTTCATTCTTTATTCAGAAGGCATATTTTCAGGAGACACATTTTCAAACAACCAAAAAAGCAAATAGGCCTACTCAGTATTGTACATTGCAGCACTGTACATTGCAGTACCATGAATTCAGATAAAGCAAAAAACAAACAAACCATAATACAGTAATAGAAAAAACACTATACTGTAAACACAAAAAATCATGACAATTGTGCATACGTGGGCTCATGGATCCCGCCGTCTGTTGGGGTCTGGCCACAGGACATCATCGACATCGCAAGCAATGTCTTCTCCCGCTAGGCACCGGGGAAAATATCCCCTTGCATGTCGAAACCATCCATGGATTGCTGTCACCTGAATGTCGCCGCAGGCCTGTTCCATTGCCTGCAGAAGAGGCATGCGGGCATGTGGTTGGCGGTCATATACACGCCATCTCCAAGCTGAAAAAAATTCCTCTATAGGGTTTAAAAATGGTGAGTAAGGGGGCAAGTATACCACTTCAAGTTGACTGTGGTTGGAGAACCAGGCCTGGACCAGAGCAGCCCGATGGAAACTGACATTATCCCATATCACCACAAACCTGGGCTGATCTGGTCTGTTCTGTACAACTATATTATGGAGAGCATCTAGAAATGTGAGTATATGTTGGCTATTGTATGGACCTAGTTTTGCATGATGATGCAGAAGCCCTTGAAGGCTTATGGCGGCACACAATGTGATATTTCCCCCGCGCTGCCCTGGGACGTGCACAATTGCCCTTTGGCCAATTACAAGACGACATTGTCGTCTTGTTTTGCACAGGTCGAATCCAGCTTCATCAATGAAAATGAATTCATGAGGCTGTGCAGCTCCATCCATGGCCAAGATTCTCTGTAAAAAAAAAGAGAACATATTACTGCACTACAGTGCTACACATACAGAACCCTCACCCCGTCACACAGGTACCTGTGTAGCTCTCAGAATGGATCCATGTGGTACTGATATGGTACATATTCAGCTGCTACTGGATTTCACCAATACTGTATTGTAAATGTAAAGGACAGTTAAACTTACCCGTACATATTCAGCTCGAAGGCCTTTGACCCTGTCACTGTTCCTCTCAAATGGGACTCTGTAGAGCTGCTTCATGGTGATGCTGTGTTTTCCCAAGATGGGTCTGATGGTGGTGATGCTCACATGGTTTATGTTGTTGAACACTTGCCTGTCTGCAAGTATTTTCTTTTGTAGCTGGTGGAGACGGATGGCATTGTCTGCCCTCACTAGGTCCACAACAGCAAGTTCCTGCTGTTGTGTGAACAGGTGTTGGCGTCCTCCCCCAGAAGGTCTTCGAGTCATTCTAGAGACATACAACCACATATTGTCATCGGTTTGCTTATTTTTCTTACAGTACTTTACTGTATATACTGTACCATCCACTGTACAACACTGTACTTCAATATAAGTAATCATGGTATGTTTCACAAAAACTACCACTTTGGCTGCAAAAGGAGCATTAGCACCCTGCAATACCCTGTACACTTGATATGGTAATGTGATATACTGTAGAACAGTGCTATAAAAACCATCTGAGTAGAGTAGAAGGTAGAGAGGTGACGACATACCTGTTTTCTAGTCGGCATGTTCGTATTACAGATGCCACTGTGAAGCGGCTTAGATGTGGGTGGACTCTCTGCCCAGCTTCCCTCGTGGTCAGGCCATGGTTGATGACATGGTCCACCAAAGTTGCTCTTATATCATCAGAAATATGGGTCCGTGCATGGCCTCTTCGACCTCCTCCTCCTCCTCCTCTTGCTCTCCCTCCATCCATGCTTGCAAAGTTCTTGAAATGGCTAAACTGAGGGCTTTTGTAGTTGGCTAATTGGTGTTCAGTTTTGCAAGTAAGTGCCTTCAGGTGTGTATTTGAGTGGTTGCAATTACCCGATGTGTTTTGTATTTTGGATACATGTGTTTTCCAAATGGCACCCTGAAATTTCATTTTTGAACGAAGTGTCTTATGTATGAAATAGAGTGTAGTATGCAGGACCATGTGTGTTGCATAATTGCAACTAGAGTGCAAAGCAGCGCTTTTGTTTAAGGTATGGGTGCATGTGTTTGGGGTATGGTAACAAAAGCTTCAAGTTGTGTTACTTTAGTCTAAGCATGGGTTTATAGTGTTCAAGCAACGGGCAAAAACTGTAAGAAGAAGTAGATGATTGGGTGTAAGTGTGTCTTAATCATTGGGGTCATTAGACGCTCTTGTTATTGGCCTGCCGTTGACAATTACCTCAACTTCACATAGCAATGTCAGCAAGCGTTCATCATCCAGAGGTTGCTGCTTCAGGATCTGGTTAAGAATTATCCTAACTGAGTGTATTTGCCTCTCCCAGATTCCTCCAAAATGTGACCCTGCTGGGGGGTTAAATCCAGGTGATGCCTTTTTGCATGAGCATTTCTGAGATTTTTGAATGATTCCATCCCTTGATTGCTTCACGCATTTCCTTTTCTGCACCCACAAGGTTAGTGCCATTGTCTGATCTCATGACAGACACTTGACCTCGGCTAGCAATAAACCTCCTGAATGCATTTATGCAAGAATTAGCTGGTGCTAATTGGCCACACCTAGTCAGGTGTGGATAAAAGCATACCTGAGGCAAGCTTCCCAGAGAGCTCACTTGTCTTTGCCTTGGTGGCACCAGCCATTTTAGCCAACCTGCTATTCTCTCTTCTGTTGCTGCCCCTCTCACTGACTTAACCAGTCCCTCAAAGCCGTTTATTTGGTCTGAGAGTTGCCAGCAGGCTTTCGAAAGCCTTAAGTAACCACAGACACTGAGAGGCTGGATGAGTGAAGTATCCTTCATGTATCTTTGAAACTAAAAATCGGTCGTTCATCAGCTGTGCAGCTAGTTTTACAGCAGGGTCCTGCTGGAAAACTGCAAAACACATGTCTGCAAACCATGTGTTGACTGCAAACAATTTTACATATATGATTTTAAAACTGGACACAGACACTGATACTAATTGCTGACCTCATATCAAATGTGTACTTTGACTGAGCCCATGTTTGACGTTTGTTTTTATAACTAATCTTTGCTCTCAAACCTTTAAACAGCAGCGAGTCTGCAGCTGAGAGAATACAAACTCAAACTGTCGGAGGACGTTTTCACTCAGTCTTTTATTTACAGCATGTTTTAAGTGTTTCAGATGGGGAAATTATGGAAGAATGTGTCTTAAATGACCAGCGTGCAGCCTGCTGTACTAAATTCTCTTTAGAACAGTCTTATGCTGATGGAAATGCAGATAACACACAACACAAATCACAAACACCTGTACAAGCAATCATATTCATTCCACTTTGACAAACTGAAGTGTTCATCTCTTTTACAACAGTGTTACTTTTGACTGGTATATTTTTATATTCTTTGTACTGCAGATTTTCACATCTCTGGAATAGTTGGCAGCAATAAGGATGATTTTCTGTAAAAAAAATCTATACGACCCGTAAATTACATTCGCAGATGACCATTAGATTAGTTTGACGCTGCTAACACCACTTTTACATGACCACGCTGGGAAACCCTGGGTTAATTCACAGAGCTGATAATCAGCTTCGTGTGACCACTTATCATGTTGCCAGTGTTAGGGTCAGTGATTTCAGATAAGGGAAGATCCTGGATATACTGACCTAGCTCCATGGTGCACAGGGATCTGTTAGGCATAAAAGAAATATTTATAATGTGTATCTGCTCATTATATTGTTTTATGTACTTTAATAATGAAGGCTTGTAGAGCAAGGCCACCTTTGACTCACAAATGAGTGCTCAGCCAGACTGAAAAAACAGGAAGTTTTAGTGCACAAGGCATATTAATAAATCAAGACACAGAAAAGAGGAACTTTCCGTATAAACAGTGTTCAAGCCTGTGTGACGTGTAAAGTACCGAAATAACACCATATAAGTCACAGCTGATGATTCTAATGTTACGGTGTGTTCACACCGAACGCGATAGAGGCGGCCAGAGCGTCAGGTTTACATGTAAAGTCAATGGAAAAGCGCGATGACACGCGATTGCGCGTCCGCGAAAATTTGGAAGCAGATTTCCATCGCGAAAATGCCAAAACACGTGAAACGCGCGTCACAGCGCCAGACGCGCTGCTGTGACGCGCTGCTGTGACGCGCGTTTCACGCGTTTTGGCGTTTTGGCGACGCAAATCTGCTTCCGAATTTTCGCGGGACGCGCAATCGCGTGTCACCGCGCTTTTCCATTGACTTTACATGTAAACCTGACGCTCTGGCCGCCTCTATCGCGTTCGGTGTGAACACACCGTTAGAGAGCTCTTGCAACTGGCGTTTGAGCTGTGCAGGTCTCTCTCTCTTCCGGAAGATGATTAAATAAAGAAATATAAATGTTTTAACACACTATGAGTCGGTTTTCTCTGTTTTGTCATGGGGATAAAAGGATCGGGTTTAATATTTGGTGTTTCCGCCCAGTTCGTCATGCAACAGAGAGAACAAATGTGGCCGAAGGTTGGATCTGATATGAGGCGAACAGAGGACCGGTCTAAAAAGATTTAAAAAGGTAAGCACAAACCTGTTCAATAAGCAAATTTGTGCAAATTGGCTGAATTCTAAATTATCTGTTCGCTGAGTAGATGATCTTAACTATCAAAATTGGCTCAGTAGTGATAAAACTGAATTCTTGAGAATAAAGTAAAACGTCGAAGTAATGAAAGTGAAACTTTGAAGTACTGCTGTGTTCAAGGTCGACTCGTAAGAAGCAGTACTGAGCTAAAAGTAACTCGAGACGTTGTTTTAAGGAAATAAGAGAGAAAAGAGACCAATGTAGTTGAAGAATAATGAAGAATGTAAGAGTTTATTGGTCATTTTATGGTTTAATAAGTGTCAAGTTCAGGGGTGCAGACCCCCTCCCTACTGGAGACGTCCAGTAGGTGGTCCGGCGTGGCCGTACTGGAGACTGACCATCTACCAAGACTTGGGACCTTGGTTTTAAAATAGGTTATGATCAGAGGATCATTTTGAGAGACACTTATTTGTGAGTAAAAAGAGTAACAGTGACACAGAATTTCAGAAAAGCGAGTCAGAAATGGTTTTTAAGACAGCAGCTGGACTGCCTGTTTACACTCATGATTAATATTCACAATGAAAATATTAGTTGAACATTGCGAAGTCTGTATGTGTTTCATACTGTCTAACAAGCCTGGTACAGTTTAAAGCCAGCGTGACGGAAACACTAACGTTATCTCTCTTTTTTTTGCTTTCAAATTTTTATTGAACAAAACAAGAGAAATAACATTTATCGTACTCTATTTTACATGCACCAGACCTACCACTCCCCTGTTACACACCTCTGCACCTCAAGTGGTGGAGAGCCAACTGATAAAATGAGACCAAATACAGTTATACTGATAGAGTTACTTAGAGTCAGTTTAATCATTGTTGTTAGCCATTCTTCATAGGGAGGGGGGCGGCTTTTCCGCCAGTGTCTTAGCAAAATCCGTTTAGGCGTTGTAAGGGCAAAGATGAGCCATCTCTTTTGATGAGGGGAGAAGTCGCAGTTCTGTGGTTGTACCAAGCACGGACAGTTTTGGTGAGATGCGAAATCTTCTTTTCAGAACACTGAAGATGACCTCCATAATATTTTCCCACCACTACTGAAGAGTTTGGACAGCTCCATAGAATATGTAGAATCGAGGCACTCTGGCCATCACATCTCCAGCAATTGTCCATCGGTATCAAGTTCCATTTTTGCAATTATTGCAGTGTTCAATGCCACCTGTAAATTATCTTTAACTGGATAAACCTGCTGCCAATTTCCTTGTAAACCCTGACAAATTGTTTGTCAGCTAGTTTTATATTAAAATGTTAACACAACACACTGACACCACAAAAACAGTGGAGAGTTCCAGTTCAGTTACTTGGAGAGAAAGTGCAGTTGCCAGAGTAAGGATATCTGTAGATCAAAGTAGCAATGCCCCTAAGCCTTGACAGATGAAATTCACCCTAATGAAACTGTTGAGAACTATCTAAAACTAGCACAACTATTTAAGTGAATATGTAATGAGCCTATACACTAGTACACTATATGGGGAAAATTGTGTTTTGCATATGAATGAATGAAAATGGGTAAAAATATAATGGAATTTTACTCCACTCACCAAAAGCAATACTCGTAGTCGTAGTGTAGTTGCAACACAGACTAGTGATAGATTTACTTTTACTAAATATATTGAGCTTTGTTTTATAACCAAAGGCTAACTTTTTTTTGTTCTTGAGCGCCTGAAAACACACAATTTATTCTAGCAGAAAATGAAAAGCCAACAAGTTTGAAGTCTCTTCCTGTTTTGCTGACATTGAAACAGTGAATGCAGAATGCAAGTAAATTCCATTCAAATGACTGCACTAATCTGCAGTTATGATGCTACATGGCAGCACGCAGGCAGTGCATGCAAACTAGTGTGATTTTTCTCACTGCTTTTGCATGTACTGCTGCGAGCACTGCAGACGTTTCATAAGTATTTTTGACATGAAGAAAGAAAATGTTCTCAATTATGGAAACAGCCAGAGGGTTTATTTATGTTTGAGGTGTGATTTACATGTGTGTGGCTGTTAATAAAGTTGGCGCTCTCTCAGGGGCGTGAGCGTTCATCCAAAATGGCAGAAGGCTGATGTGTTTATTTCTCCCCAAGTATCGTCGGTGCAGTTTACCATGTACATCAGATTTTCCTGCGCATCTTCATACTTCTGCTAACAGGTTATGAACCCAGAGAGCTAAGAACCTTTCTAAAAGAGTTCATGTGTTTTTGCCTCATAGAGAGAAATGTCGCAACGTACAGCGTGCTTGGTGAGGATCAGCATACCATAGCGCCATGATCCGACGAGCCGCTGAGTCAAATAGCCGTTGGTCTGCGCTAGTTTTTGATGGAGTAACTATGGCAGACAAAGTTTTGGGCCACCTTCATTTGCAAGGACTAAAAGACATTATTTTGAAGCAGCCTACCGACACAGAGGGAGAAGAAGACAGAGCAAGGAATGTAGAGGCCTACGCGGAGCTGATCCAGTTTCTGGATGATAAAAGTTTGTCTCTTGTTATGCGAGAAGCTGCGGATGATGGATGGTGGAAGGTGCTGGGCATTCTAAAAAACTATTGTGCAAGTAAAGGGACTTCGCTCCAAAAGTCCAGCAGTGAGATTGTGACTGAGTATGTGATACGATCAGAGACAGCTATCACAGCCCTGAGAAATGCTGGAGAAACATTGAGTGATTGGTAGCAATGGTTTTGAAGGGACTGCCATAATCATTCAAACCGTTTGCTATCCATGTCACACAAAGTGGAGCTGAATTGACTTTTGCTGAATTCAGAACTAAACTGCGAAGCTACGAAGACACAGAGAAAATGCGCGCTGCAGCATGAGATGACAACGTCATGAAAGGACGTGCACGACCGAGTGACAAACCCATGTTTGAACATTTGAATGACCGGGGAGCCAGCAACAGAGACATAGTGTGTTTCAGATGCGAACTAAAGGGACACAAAGCCAGGATGTGCCAGTGCAAGCAGTGGTGTAGATAGTGTAAAACCACTTATTGGGACTCAACCTGTAGACGGAGACAGAACAATGCACGAAAAGTTTCTGAGGAGTTGAGCAGCAAAGACTACGCATTCCGGATAAGCAGCAAGGATACAGAGTTCCAGTCAGAACGTGGCATCAACAAAAAGGGTCTGATGGTGGACACAGGGGCAACTTCGCATATTATTACAGATATAATGAAGTTCGGAAAATTTGACGACAGTTTCCAGACCAAGACGCACTACGTAGAGTTGGCTGACGGCACTAAGTGCACCGGAGTTGCAGAGCAAAAAGGGGAGGCAGAGTTTTGCTTAATGGACAGCAGGGGGCAGTGCCACAAATGACAGGAACAGTCCAGCTTATATGGGCTACTACCTAGACAGTGGAGAAGTACAGAAGCATATACTGGTGAAGTTTGAGACCAAAACAAGAGTAGAGACAAACATAAACTGATGATGATGACAGTGACTTTGAGACACAAAACAGGTCCAGTAAGACCAGAGAAAAGAGTGGGTACAGAACACACAGATACTCAGGAAGAGATCCCAGTAACCATGTCTGAGATGAGCAGCCAGTCACAGGAGAGTGAAATTGACTGCGAGGCTGCAAGGTACCCTTCCAGAGTGAGAATAAAGCCTGGGTATTTAAGTGAATATGTTACCGACAAATAGGATTGTGATCAAGTACTCACAAACATGGATTATTGTTACAGACCAATGTGTAAAATACCCCAAACATTCAAGGAAGCAATGGCTTCATCTAACTCAGAGAAATGGGTCAGTGCAACGAATGAGGAGATGCAATCACTAAGAGAAAATGACACCTTTGCCTGAGGGTAAGAAGGCAGTGGGGGGTAGATGGCTGTACACAGTCAAAAACAATGTTGATGGTTCTGAGAAGTACAAGGCACGTTATGTTGCTAAAGGATACAGTCAGAAGATGGGTGTGGATTATGAAAGATTTTCCCCTTCTGCTAACCTGACTACTATCAGAGTGTTGATGCAAAAGGCAGCACAAGAAAACATGCTTTTACATCAGATGGATGTTAAAGCTGCCTATCTACACGCACCAATAACAACAACAACAACCTGAGGGTTATGAGGTGAAACCTGACACAAATGAAAAATGAGTGTATAAGTTGAAAAAGTCGCCATATGGTTACAGAGCTATGGGCTAAAACAAGGTGTTGCATGAATATCTGAGTGAGAACAACTTTGTGCAAAATCCCACTGACCATTGTGTTTACACAAAGATGACAGGAAATAAGAAGGTGATTTTGATAATATGGGTAGATGACCTGATCATCACTACTAGTGATGAAAGTGAACTAACTGTTGTGAAGGAAATGCTTGCAGCAAAAATCAAAACGAAGGATTTGGGTAAACTGAGACATTTCATTGGAGTAGATTTTGACCAGAGTGATAACTGTGTAAAAATGTCACAGAAACAATATGTGGAATAAATACTTGAAATTTTCAACATGCAGGATTGTAAAGAAAGACTGACACCTTGTGTGAAAAAACTGAACTACACTGATGGTGCAGAAAAAACGAGTGAAGAATTTCCCGGAGGAACCCACCCAGGCGATTAATAAAGTTTCATCTAATCTAATCTAATGTAAAGGTACAGAGAGGCAGTTGGTAGTCTGAGCTATTTGGCTACATGCACAAGACCAGACTTGAGTTTGATAGTCAGTAAACTGTCACAGTATTTTACTGAGCCAACTGAAGACCAGTGAACCACAGTAAAACATGTACTGAAGGGAACATCCGAGAAAGAACTGTGTTACAGAAAATGTGACAATGAAGAACTGAGGTTGTGGGCATACAGTGATGCTGATTGGGCAGCTGATGTAACAGACAGATGTAGTACAACTGGTTATTGTATAAGTCTGGCTCTAAATGGTCCTTTGATTTCATGGAAAACCAAAAGTCAACCTACTGTTGCATTATCTACCTGTGAAGCTGAGTACATGGCTTTAGCTGCAACCCTACAGGAGTGTTTGTACCTAATGTAACTGTTACAAGGTATCGATGGACAAACATATGCACCGCCAAAGGTTTATGAAGATAACCAGGGTGCAATTGCGTTGGCTAAGAATCCTGTAACGAGACAGAGATGTAAACATGTTAACATAAAGTACCACTTTGTAAGGTCAACTGCGAGTGAAGGAAAAGTAACTCTGGATTATTGTTCAACAGAAGAGATGGTAGCAATTGTAATGACAAAACCTGTAACAAAAGTTAAGTTGTTCAAGTTTGAAAAGTTTATGTTTGGACATTAATCAGGTATACAGACATATATACAGTACCGGGTGAGAAACCCTATATGTGTTTTTGTTACTTAAGAGAGTCATAATATGAGAGCAAGTGGGGGTGTTGACATGAAGAAAGAAAATGCTCTCAATTATGGACACAGCCAGAGGGTTTATTTATGTTTGAGGTGTGATTTACATGTGTGTGGCTGCTAATAAAGTTGGAGCTCTCTCAGGGGCTTGAGCGTTCATCCAAAATGGCAGAAGGCTGATGTGTGTTTATTCCTCCCTAATTATCGTCGGTGCAGTTTACCATGCACGTCAGATTTTCCTGTGCACCTTCATACTTCTGCTAACAGGTATGTTTTTCCCCTTTGTTCACGTGGTTTAACTTCACTATAAGTGTATTTGACATGCGACACATGATGGGAATTCTGTTCTTTAAAAATAAATGTCCCTGCAGCACAAGTGTGTATACACTTCAACACAATAAGAACAGTAACAGTATATATTTGTGTGTGAAAGATTCAAGACATAACCACAGTGCTTAGGGGCTAGTGGAGCTAAGAGCAGACCGCCGTAACCTCCCTAAACAGGATCCAGTAACCATCGCAGTGGCAGATATCCAGGAAACAGTCCCCAGCATGAAGACTTGTCCTGATCCCCAAGGATACATCTGCACTTCTGCCATCTTTGATCATTAACTTGGGGTTGGTGAAGCAAAAATAAAAATCCTAGTTTGGGGCCATTCTGACTGGAAATTTGAACGCCTAACTTAATTTGGAACCTGCCTTTGACCATATAGCAGAGAGGATAGCCTTGCTAAAGCCAGCCCATGTCTGAATTGACTTGCAACTAGATCAGCTATGCAGAAATAATATTGGTCTCTGTTACTTTGATGTGCTTGACAAATAATTTATAAAAAGTAAAAGTCTTGTGTTTTTGAACATGGTGCCACTTGAAGACAAAGCTAGTGTGTGTAACATAGACACCACAGGGTCTACGTTACTTAATCTGACTGGATTCAGTGATCCAATCAGATTGCAAAAAGTTGTTTGCACTAATGACCCATTATATTTGTGGCTCCTCTAAGTTACAGGTTCCTGGGCTCAGCTAGTAAACAGGCTTTAGGTGATAGAAGTAATTCTTAATGGAACGCAGTGATTATTCTAGGAATACCTTTCTGTAAATGCTAGTTGCAGCCTTTAAATTACTTATTACTATTGATGCATCCATTTAATTTGTTATTAAAGTGCAAGTGTCGATTAGCTGTGTAAAGTAACACTGAAAAGGTGTGGTTCTGCCAGCCTCTCACTTTCGACCACTAAGAAGCTAAATGAGTCACTAACTTTCACACAACAATAGGCTCATTCTGCCTTACAGATTTTTTTTATTTTTGGCAAATTATTATGTGCGAAGTATGTAAGTCTGTTCCTCTGTAATGCTTACTGTGTTTGTCACATTAAAAAATAGTTTTCTTGAAGTTGTAACATTATTATTCAAGAAAGTGTGTTGGGCACTGATTATTGCGTCACTACAAGAATGTATTAAGAGGATAATCGAAGTAAGTTATGGTAAATGGACTGATTCTTATATAGTATAGATTCTTTTCTACTCTCCCAGAGTACTCAAAGCGCTCTTTACAACATGCCTCATTCACCCCCAATCTCACAAGCACTTCTAAACACAAGTGCAAACTAATCAACATTCACACTCCGATGAATGCACCCCAAGTTAGAATATAATATGGAGTTTGTGGTTTGGAGTACTGGGTCATTAAATGGCCATTGCATTTTCCAATTCTCCTTTTTTTTTTGTCAGTTCGAAACACACCAGCATTTAGTTTGTGGTTATTTGACTTCTGCTGGCACACTCAATATATTTTTTTGTTGAGTTACGAAAGTGGCCACCTGACACAGTAGTGGTCTGTGCAGCAGTGCTTGTTAATGTCACTTGAACAGTGTTACAGAGTCTTGGACTCTTGGGACTTGAGCTAAGGCAATATTTCACAAACCCACAGTTACTGCGTTACTAACATTGAAACTCCTTCTGTGTATCACATCTGTGCTATAGAAGGAGAGGAAACTGACCTTTTTCTAAATTGGGGAAGGACAAATCTAAATTTGCAGAGACCTTATGATCTGCAATGGCAAAGTCTGTTAGTTTTTGTAGCATTTTGGTCAAAGAATCAATGGGCATAGGAAATAAGTGGTGCGCTGGGAATTATTATATCAAATTCTTAGCACAATAAAAGCATTGCTGTATGGATTACAGTGTTGGTTGGCATGAATACAGCCATTCATCATTTTTAGTCAAAATGAAGACATGAGTGATTGTGTGATGGCGTCAGCCACACATAGATAAAACAAGTCCATTCATTCACTTTATTAGTTTGGTTTGCAGTTGCTTCACTAATATAATTCATTAATGTTTTTACTTAAACCTGACACTACTTTAATGAAGCGTGCACATAATAGTATTGTGTGGTTTTTCTAAAGATGTTTTTTATTATATTAATTATGTTTTTCTTTCTTTACCTGGTTTGGGGCGGTGGCTGTTTCCTGTCTGGGCAAAAGGCGTGGCCAAGGGCTGAAGACTTTGAATGCCAACCAAGTGCTTATCAGAAACGCTTGGGTGTTTTAGGTTTACTTACGTTATTTTGTGCTTAGTTAGTATTAGTGTTTTTTTCAGGGTTAAAAGAAAGAAAACCCATTTTGAAGACATTATTTCTGTGTCCTCTATAATATAAAACTTGCACAACCAAGATATGGAGTTGTCTTTTATTATAAGACAGTTACTTTAATACACAGAGAACACATTGACTTCAGAGTCAACATTTTGTTTCACACCATGGTCTTTCCTTTACCTTAACCTAGGTGCTTTTATTGTCTAACCACAGGCTGGAGTCTGGATGTGAAACTTGGGGTGTGGTGTGGCAACACATGACATGGTTTTCTTGCTGGCAGTTTGGCATGTGACAACAGTAAACGCACAGGTGATACTGAAAATGTTAGAATACATGAGATCATTCCAGAATCCCTTATAATACAGACTGTCATGGTTTGGTGGGATGCAATCATGAATATCTGCTGTATGGTTTGTAAGTTTATTATCAATCCCACCCACTTGCTGGTCCCCTGTGCAGTTCATAAATATGGTGATTACTACCACCACCATTTAGTAATAGATATAGAAAAGGAAAAAATACAGAAAATAGTTTTGTGTATAAGATAGTTGTGAAATAATAGATAAAAGATGGGTGATAGGTACTGTATGATATCTGTTAATATTTTGGGTTTTTAGAGTACATAGAGAGATCTTCATCGTAAACCAGCTAACAATATAACATCTGTATTGTTTCTAAATGGGAATTTCAAACATAGTCTTCCGCCAACACTGGATCTTGAGACTCAGATACCAGTCATATCCATGTCATATCCACATGTTAGAAATTTCCAGTCATTTCTGAATCACTTCTGTTCTGAATGTCAACCTGCCCCATCCTGAAAGACTGGAAGGTATCTCGAAAGTTTTGCGAACCGAAGTAGTACAACAGTGGATCCAGGCAGCTGTTTACTCCCGCAAAAATCCAGGTTGCATAATATGCTGTCTCAAACTGAAGGAGAAGATGGCATTGTTGCGGGTAGTATTTTTTTAATATGACTCCTACAGTCCGTACCACATTCAGAGGCAGGAAGCACAAAGCGAATATAACCAGACACACACCTATCATCCTCTGAGATTTCACCTTCACTTTCAGACCTTTAGCTGTGCTAATGTTTAAGCGAGTTAAGGTGTTTGCTAGACGGCTATAGCATGCAGCAGACACAAAGAAAGGGAGTAAAAACCCAAAGATAAACAGGATAAAGTTAATGACAAAGTAGGATTCTGTCAGTTTGGTCTGATGGATGGAGAGACATTGTTTGTTTTTCCCTTCTGTGGTGGTAGGAAGAGTAAAAGCAAAGATCAGAGCCTGGATCAGTAGCAGAGACCAAACTCCAGCACAGAGCTTCCTGACAAACTCCTTCCGTTTTATACAAGAGCTCCTGTTGAAGTGAACAACAGCCACATACCGATGAATGCTGATGAGAGTGAGGAAAATGGTACTGCCATAGAAATGTGAACTCAGCAGGGCAATCTTGAGTTGACACAGGAACTGACCAAATGGCCAGTTGTTACCCATAGCAAAGTAAACTGCCATCATGGGAGTGACTGGTGTGGCGATGGCATCGCTGAGGGCCAGGTGGAACTGCAGCGTGGTTCCAGAAGTCCAGCAGGGCAACCGGCAGCAGAACACCCACAGGCTGAAGGTGTTCAGGAGGAAGCCAATGAAGAAGACCAGGCAGAGCAGGATGGTGATAGACACATGCTGACTCTCCGCCAGGCAAAGGCCAGAAGCATTGCTGTTATTCCCAAGCTGAGAGAGAACTTCACCAGGCATCTTTTAGTTCCTTACACCTGTGAGAAAACAAAACAATCATCACAACACAGTCATGTGGCAGCCTCTGTGGCTGAAAAATGAAGCCAGCGGGAAGTGGCAAAAGCTGTAGTTTGACCGCTTGAGGCTGGCTCCAAAGAGAGTAATGGGTAGTTATGCTCACTGCGTTGCCTGTGTCGTGGGTGTCACACCATGTGTATCTTTTTGTAACCTGTTCAGCTGTGCCTTGGTCGCCACAGCTGAAGACGCAAGTGTATGGTTGTGTCGGTTTAATGATGTTCCCGTACAGAGGCGCAGAGACATACAGATATACAGAGGGAGATGTTGGAATAGTTTGAAAATTCTGGACCTTGTGAAAAACAAACACATGACAAATTCTTGGCTTCTGGTTTTGACTTCTTCCTCTTTTATATCAGCGTTTGTGTGACAATATTGTCTGAGTGTCGACACCTGTTGTTCAGGATAATACTGCAGCGGCTCCTGTACCTCAATGGCGGTTTTAAATACAAGTGACTGTGAGACAAGGTTGCAGCAGTGAATATAAATGGGCCCTTTGTACTCGCTGTTCTTGCCCAAAAATGACACACATACTGGTGCAAGTCACATTTTGGTATGGTTTTGGCCAGTTGTGCACATTTCAGTTTTTGTAACCTTGTGTGTTTGCCTGGGGTTTATGGACTGTTTCCCACTTACATAACCACCACAGTTCTCTAGGTGATTTTTGTTTGCTTGTTTTTTAAAAAGCTTATTAGTTGAGATTTTGTTGAGGATATGGCTGTTTTGATTTGCATGTAAATGAACCGGTGCTTACATAGCTCTTTTCTACTCTAACCCAGCACTCAAAGCACTTTACACAACTTGCCTCATTCACCCTTTCACGCAAGCAACCCTAACCCTCCTTGGGATTGATCAAGAGATTGCTGAAAATAAATGAGGCCTTAAATTACACGGAGTAACATTTTACTGGCAATTTTTACCATCTGTTTAATAGAATGGGTTGAGATAAACTGGGTAATCAAATGCCATTAAAGTGTTGTGTGCTGTTAGGAATCCTTAACTGACCAATCAGCATGCAAAAGTATTAGTATTATTGTCCTGCTTCTGGATTATTATTTTAACCGTTTAACCATTTAATGCCATCTGCTCCTGTTTATTGAGGACTATGAGTGACAGTCACTTCAGGCTCCCAAAGCCTTTGTTTGAACTCTGAATTGGCAGTATATTTAGCCAATTCCTCCTAAAAAGAGAAAGCTCATGGAGAAAAATCCTTTCATTTTGTTGATGCTGTTCTGCAACTGAGAAGTGTGTGTTTGTTTTTCCTTTATAAACACACCTACACATCCGTGTCCATCATACTGCTTCCCCAAAACAAGGCTTCCTGACATTTTACTGTGGTAAAACTGCACAGCAACATGTTTAACCTTGAAACCATTCAAACAATTCACTTCAGTAAAGTAAGAGTAAAGTACTCAACAGATTCAGTTTCAGTGCCTCGTGTTAATCTCACTTTATTCATTCTTTTTTCCTTTGATCCGTTTATTCTTACTGAATCTTTTCTATATTATTGCCCTTGCACTCTTTTTGCATTTTTTTCATTATTTATTCATAATGCTGAATGAATAATGAACAACTTTTAAGAAATCCGGCCACATTGTTCTACAAGAACAATGTGGCCGACAATCTCAGTCTCTTCAATCTACTTCAATCTCAGCACAGTTTGAGATTGAAGTAGTTTCCTTTGTTGCCCATGCTGATATGACTTCAGGCTCAGCTTTGAAACTGCCTGTCTGAGTACAACAGTCTGCGTTTTTTCTTATTTGTTATTCACAAATAAATAAATGTCTCCTGTATGCATCAGGCTTAAATAGGCTTATTAACTGCTTTGTACTTTCTTACTGTCAGCCTTTCTATGATCCTGTCTGAAAATTTTGAATTGCACTATCCTATATGCTGTAGTAATGAGTGAAGAGCTGCATGGATTCCAGATTCTGGTGACTCAGACATCATCCCAGCATGATGTGGCAGTTTTCCAAACAGCGTCAGTGTTCAGTGGAGCTAAGGTCAGGTGACATGGCAGTTATGTTTGCCTGTTGGTCTTCTTCTGTCTTCAGACTTTAACCTCCCTGGTAGAGGTAATGTAAAAATGATGTCTGTTTGTAGAATTCATGATGCCTGTGATTTCAGAGATTTTAGAGATCTGGATCCAAGAATTTTTGGAAGAATTCTATTAACCTATTTTAGATTCAGATATACTTCTGGAGCTATGGATCTATATGCAGTTTTGAATCTTGAGGTGCTGCTTCTTCTTGTAAACTGTTTGGATGTCTTTGTCTGCATGAGCCATTTGTCCTGCTTTATCTTTCTGAACAGTGTTTTGAAGATTTTCCTCATCCTCTAAGAACACCAATAGCTACCTGTTGATAGGACCTGTGCTTTTTTGTGGAATCAAATCCTGTATCTGTGATTGGTTTACTTTTCTATCTCTCACTGAACTGATCTTCCAATAGTGAGCTCACCTTTGGTCTGCCTGTTCCTGCATTTGATGCAACTGATTCAGTTTCCACAAAGAGTTTTACAGCTTCACATGCTTAACTCTTACCAACCTTGTGTCTAAGATCAAATTAACAGCTCTTCTGACACTTTTAGATGCCATACTGTCCACTATAACTGTTTACATTTAAGAGTGTTTTTTGGAACAATGAGTTGATAAAATCAGTTTCATCTCCTTAACTCAAGGAAATTTGACCTTTGGTTCGGAGGGGCACTAAAGTACATCGGTTTTCTTGCTCATTAGTCCACAGTCTGAAATATTAATGTTCTTTTATTTTTACAGTTAGAACTGTACTTGTGTAATTTCTCACAGTTTCTTATTATTTCTAAGCTTACATGAAAATGTGAAAGATTTCCTTGGCTACAATCATACATATGTGACGCATATATATGAATTAACCACATGCTTTAAAGCAAAAGCAAAACATGTAAAATATGTAAGTCTTGTACTTTCTTGTAATTGCAATTGTTTTTTAAAGATCTTACCAGAGCTGAAGTTATCCTCAGTAATTTGTATCCAGTAACACAATGACTGCTTCTCTTGAGGAGTGTCAGCATGTAGAGTTGTTAGGGGCGGAGCGCTACAGTGACAACTACTGACAGCAGCTTTTTTTCTGTTTCAGAAAGCTGCCAACTATGTCAGGACTCAAAGTAACAATTTCCTTAAATGTGCCTTGTGTAGATGACGTGATCAGCTGTTTCGTATTACAACACATATTCTTGTTACTGCTCGAGGGCATAACCATCAATATCCTCGCATCTTTTCATGATTTCATGTTTTTCCGTCTGACCAGATGCAGCTTTCTGCACCATCTTCTCACCATCCTTATACTGATCACCACAATATGTTTAAGTGCTAAAAGAGACATAATTTCCTTCCTTGTTAGTCAAAGTAATTATGAAGTACTCAGAGGGTGTAGCAGCCGTGAAGTGTCTTGAAACAACAACTCTAATCTCCACATTTTTTTTGTTTTTCACACTTTTTTTGTAACACAGTTTCAGTTTATTCTCAAAATGACCAATAATAACTTTGTTTCTCTCAATATGGCCCTCATACTTCACTGCGGTTAAAGGTAAACATTCTTTTTAACATTGCACCAGCACTGTTAAGAGTCTCCTTCTGTGACTTCTCTTAGAGAAAGACTGACTGGCTACAGCTGCCTGTTGGGATGCCCATCAGACAAAGCAGTCTTTTTTTCTGTTTCAGTTCTCTTTAGATTTTTCAGTGAATGGATCTATACAAAGATAAGACTGCTGCTATATAACTGATAAATAATTAATCAAATCTTCCTTCTGTTTACGTTCTAATAGAGTTCTTCATTAAAACACATTTAAAAACTCAACCAAAGAAAAAGTGTCAGGAGTGCACACTAACGTGTGTGCCTCTGCAGTATGCAGCTTTTCACATGAAATGAAAAAGCAGTTGCAACAGAAACTAATGTGAATTGTGAACTCTTTTACTTTTTTGCAATCTGCAGTTTCATCAGACCACATGAGCCCGAGACCTCCGTTTCCACCCACAGAGAAAAAAATCAGACTCTTTAAGAGAATGAATTTCTTATTGCTGATTTTATGAGGGGTACTTCATATACAAAGTATATTTATTGTCTTGTGTTTCTGTCTGTTTTGTGACTCTTAAAAAAAAAGGATTTTGAGAATTTAACCAAGATAAACTGCCTCCGCTGTTCTCTACAAAAGCCTTGTGTAGATTGTCGGCTCGGATCTGTCTTGTGATACAACATAAATCCACTTTACTGCACGAGGATGTAACCATTGATTTACAGGCATATGTCTTATAAGCTCTGAAAAGCAACAGAATGCAGTGCCTTGTTGGTGCTTTTCAAAGCACAGCACATAACACAAAGCAACAGAAAAAAGTTTTTGCAAGTGACCTAAACACACTTTCCTACATTTTTTTTGGTGCAGATTTTACATGTGCCTTTAATATTTTCCAGTCATGTCAAGAAAGGCATGGAGTATGATTTTATTTTGTACAATATTAGATCTGGATTGTCACAGTAAAGCATTCAGCAATAGTTTCATTCCAGAAACCCCGGTAGCAACCCTCTGTTAGCTGAATATCATGTTGGAAACGTTCTCCTTTGTTACTCACCATGCACAGACTTTTCAAATATGAATGTAGGAAATGGATTTTCAGTGACATGCAGCAGCCCATTTTCTGTTTTGTTTTTTGTTTTTTTTAAACTACTTCCCTGTATGCAGGTGATTAAGTTTTCACAGAGCCACTTGAATGCTTTTCAAGCTTAAGGCTTGGTTGCTTACAGACGTAGTCGAAAACCATCGTCCTTACATACACATGCAAACAGCAGACCGCTTTTACCAATAAGTCTTAATTTCCTTTTGTGCTATATGCTTTGACTTCTGGTCCAAAAATACTGGTCAACAAACACAAAATGTATAATAAAGTTCATCAGAAGAACTAATGTCCTAGAGAAAAACTAGGTACAGGTTTGAAATCATTGTGAAAATAACTAACAGAAAAGTACCTCTGATGATTATTACCTGCTGACCTGTGTAATGGATGAATGCTGGAAAGTTGCATTGAGCATGGAGCTGAACATTTTTACTGCCACCACACTGATATGCAGAGAATGAAGGGTGACTCTAAGAAACCAAGAAATACTGCAGACACATATGGTGCTAAATTTTCAGCCATAACACAGGGCCACCCGACAGTATGTCATCTTAGCCGTCTTTCTGATTCTAAAAGGACCAAAATTTACTAAATTAATTTCATGGTGTTTTAAGTGACATGAAACGACCTTAAATCTATCAGAAAAGTGTACTAAGGTCTCAGGCAACACTGTAACCAAAGAAGCCACCATGTTTGGCGTCACGTTTCAGACCTGAAAGCTAGATTTTTTTTTAAATATACATGCTATGTTTAGTGAGCAGGTGCTTCAATGGTGACTTGCAGTTCTTTAATGAAACCCGTGTGGCCTGAAAAACACTTGCTCTTTCACTATGAAAGAAGAGACATGTCCTTTTGCAGATGACAAACTACACAAAGAAGGAGATGCAGTGTGTGTGTATTAGCAGATATTACTTGTGAATTCAAAGAGTTCCTGTTTTGTCCTGTTATGCCACTATTTGGTTTGTGAAGAAGTCCAGTACTCAAGACATAATCCAGCATAGCTAGTAACATTTTAAAATGCTGTGAGGGGCAGACCAAAATCATCTTTCATCTGTCTGATGGATCCATTTATATTAAAATAATGTTGGAGAGAAGTAGTCTACTATTGAACTGCGTCAGCTGTAAACACATGGAGAAACCTGTTCCAATTTCTAGTCTTAGTGTGAAAAAGTATGCTTTGCATCTTCTGTTGACAACGGACCTGCTTTTATTAGTAACACATGCCAGGGACACATGATAGTGTGTAGAGGATGTGAGAGTCAGTAGGGAATTGCCAGGTAACCTAATGGAAAAACAATAAGGGGAACAAAAACGGTGCATATTTCCAGCTGGGGAAATATTGTCAACATTGTGGTATAATGTAGAATCCTGGATAGTACAGACAGAATAACACTGTATGCTCTGTCTGAGGGCAGACAGTACACTGCTTTTTACAGAATGTGTTCTGCAGTCTTTTCTTAAACTGATGCATTTATTTGCAGCTTTCAGACGTCTGAGATTTGTTTGGACTGCTTCATATTATTCTGTGTTATTTGTGTTATTGTGTTATAATGTTATAATATAAGAATATGTAAAGCGCTTTGGGGTCCTTAGGGACTAAGTAAAGCGCTATACAAATACAAGCCATTTACAGTTTACCATGTTATACATTACAGTGACAAAAGGATTTGTCCCCTTGCAAATTTTCAGTTTTTTGTATACTTTTCACACTTAAATATTGTAGATAATGAAAAAAAAGTAATATTACAGAAAGCTAACCCACATAAATGAAAATGCAGTTTTGAAATGATGATCTATTTTTTAAACATAATTTCCCTCTAAAGTTAATACCTGTTTTTTCCACCCTTGGCAGCACAAACTGCAATCAAGTGTTTGATACTTGATAATGACTCTTTCACATCCCTGTGGAGGAATTTGAGGTGGCTCCTTTTGCAGAATTATTTTATTTTGGTCACACTGGAGCACGAACGAACAGTTTGAATGATGTCAATAGCAATTTAGTCTGGCCTTTTAGGACTAGGCTACTCTAAACCCTTCTTTTTCTTCCTTTTTGAGTGATTCAGGAGTGCACTTGCTGGTGTGTTTTGAATCACTGCCCTGCTGAATAACTCTGCTTAATTACAGTTAACAAGGAAGGCAATTACTTTTTCACACCAGGCCAGGTAGGTTTGGATAGCTTTTATCCCTTAATAAATAAAATCATAATTTAAAACCTGCATTTTGTCTGCATTTTACTTGTGTTGTCTTTATCTGATATTAAAATGTTCTCAATGATGATGATGATGAGGAAATATACAGAAAACTAAGAAAAATCGAAGGGAGTCTGTTTACTGTATACTGTCCACATGGGTCACACTTATTGCTCTCCACCCTGTTTGGTCACATTCTGTTCTCTTTTTACTCAGCTTATCTCGGTATTGCATAGGAACTGAAAGATCAGAGTCACAGTATCTGTAAATACACATTATACTACAAGTGTTTCCAGGATTGTTTTTAAGGGCTTGTACAGAATGGATCACAAACAACAACATGAGGGCACAGGAAATAAAAATATTTGTTTAAATACACTGAGGACAGTTTTGAGGCATGAAGAAGGTTCGGCCCTGTGCTCTCATATCGATGTATGTCATTAAAATAAGCTGCACAAAAGTTTAAACATTGTTTAGTATTGAATAAACATTTTGCAAAGAGAAAACATTTAAGCATCAAAATACACTTTAGGAACCTAGAGTGAAAGTACTCATTATTGATGGAGATTATTTTAAGTATTTGTATGCTGCTTGGTACCTTTATCTACAAGTACAAAATGCAACATTTGCAAACAGCATGAAATAGCCAAATAAGGTATACTGGAAGTGCAGAGTACATTCAAATATCAAAGTATATGTACGAAGTTACATTGCTACCCATGCTATCAGTGGCACTAGGCACTGTGAGATTACAGTACTGCAGTGCAGGGGCACTGGGAGAGACCAATCATCTGCATTACAGTCAAAGTACAAAACAAATACCCTACAAAAGTATTTATTTTTTAAATACGCTGCAGTAGGATTACAATGCCTACTAAAGTATTTGGACGATCTTAAAATACGATGAGTCAGAAATAACATTACTTCTGAAGAAACAGCAAAAACTGTTTTACAAAATAAGTTCAGATTGATGAGGAAAAAAAGTACTTGTACTCTTATTTTCTGTAGAATAAAGTTACTTTTTAAAATATGGTTTGGCACCATTTTGCTCACAGCACTAATTAGGACCTCAACCAGTTTATGTAACAGCTGTGTTGAAACCTCTGGGTACAACACAAAAAAGCACAAAAGCTTAGTAAGGCTTCATTAAACTTGCAAGTAATGAGGCAAAACATTTGCCATTAATACTGTTGCTGAGTCAACATATACATATGTCAAAATGTGACAATCAGAGTGCAATGAGCCTTTTGTCTGACATTAAGTTACTTTTACATCTTTTGCGTGAAAAAATTCATCTCATTTACGTTTTAACTATATTAATGAGATTTACTGAAGCCTAGGCAACAATTCCCAAACTTCAGATGTTGTTCTTGTTGTACAACAACTGAAAAGAAATACTTCATCAAAACTGCCATTTGGATTAAAAAAAAAAAAATCCTTTTTTTCAGCTGGTCTGTGTGCAGAGGAATACCTGAGAGCTAGAGGATACACAGTGAGAACACATCACTGTATATGCATGTGTGTGTGGTGAGGATAATTAAGGTTTTATCATATTTGAGTAAAAAAGACCCACTGATGAAGAAAACAGACTCGTCAGAGGCATCACTGATCATTTTTGTTTCACTGTGTGTGTGTGTGTCCCACTCACTCATGCAGTTTCCAGTGGTCTCGGAGCAGATCCGTACTTGGTAATTCTCACTGTAATCCCTGTTTTTCTGCTTTGTTTTTTCAAAGTGTAACAAATGCGCAGGGACATCTAATTGACATGTTCATGCTTGTGTGAGATCTTACCAGAGTCAAAGTCTTCAGCATGTCGAAATCTGCCTCTATGTTTGGCTGTTGGTAAGTTAACCAATGGGGTTTACACACATCAGTCTCTTATTTCCTGTTGCAGTCGAGTGTGTCTCATCAAGTGATTGTGTTAGTATCGAGGTGGTGCATTTTGCCTGGCTGATAGTAAATCAAACTGTATTTGCAAACAGTTCTTTATTTACAGGGTTCTTGCACTACTGACACACTTCATAAACACACACAGCCCAGTTACATATGAAAATACTGTATATCTGAACAATAATGCAAAAAAAAAAAAGAACTTTGGCTGTGGAGTACACTGTCAGAGCTGGAAGACACATGTCTACAGAAATTAAACCTTGATGAAAAAGAAAAGAAATCCTACACAACTGTAAAATTTCCAGCCTTTCATGAATCAGCTGGAGTCTATCAGTGATTAAGATCTTCAGAGAGGTGTGGTTGGTGTGGAGGCCGTAGTGGGAACGGTCACTGGGTGCAGCCCCAAGTCCAGGGATGGAGTTTCATCTGTTGGAGGCGGGCTCTTTTTCTGCGCCTCCATTTTCTCTGTCAGCTGGTTGTAGAGCTCCTTCAGTGGCTCACTGCACTGTGAACACACAGCACACATGTCAGCACATACAATATACTGACATTTATCTTCAACTCGCGTTCACACGTGTGTGTTTGTGTGTGTGTGTGTAAGACTACAATGATCACTGTCCGCATTTTAAAAATGAATTAAAATTAAATTAAAAATTCTGTTCTTAGTGAGTAGAGGAGCTGTGTGTCTGTCTGCAGCGGTACAGTGTGAAGTGCAAATTTCAAAAACAGAAAGACTATTACGAGAATTGACAGCGAGGGGGAGGAAGTACACGCCACTGTGGTCGAGGAACTGCAAGTTCTACAATGTTCTAAATGCTTAATTACTTTCACCAACATGGTCAGCTACCAGTAATTATTGTTAAGTCACATTTTTTTAATTAGATATAATTGTTATCTAAATATTCAAGTTCATCCTTATATACACAGGTATTCGGGCCAGTTAAGATAGATATTTTGAAGGAGGAGTAAAAAATGAATGATGTGATCAACCATCATTGAACAGAGGGAGTGGCTTACAACACCAACTGCCTACCACCTGCAATGTAGCAATGTACTCTTGAGAGTCCATCCCAGGCCCTTCAACCCCCACTCACACCTTTTCTCAGGTGACTTTAAGTGTTCGCATGATAGGGTGGGGTAATGTCTCACAATAGTTCTTCCCGAAACCTCTGGTGAAAATGACCAGTGTTGTGCAAGTTACTTTGAAAGGGTAATTAATTATAGTTACTAATTACTTATTCAAAAAAGTAACTGAGTTAGTGACTGAGTTAAAATTAATTACTAGGAAAAGTAACTATTGCATTACTTTAAAAAAAAAAAGTTTAACCCTCTGGGGTCCAGGGCATAATTGGCTGTTTTTGACCACTTTTGATGTTTCCTCTACATTTCACCTTTAAAAACTGTTTATTTGCCTTGTTTGGTATTGCCCTTTTCAGCACAACCTCACGTGCCTGAATTTACAGTTATGTTTTCATTTTGATATACTGTATTAACACAACTGAACTGAAATCAGAGAAAAAACATAAACTCTGAGTAAAAAAAGTTAAATTTTTTACTGTAACAACCACAAACATGTTTACTGAATCATATTTCATAACTTTAAATGCAAATATAAATGGCAAATTTTAAAATCATATGCACAAATTTTACAAACAACAAAGTTATTTGCAGCCATTTACCTTTTACCCTTTTTTAAATAAACATTCCAACCTATTTACAGAACAATCAGGTGTTCTGCATGAAATAAGATGCCACACAAATTATTTGTGCCACTCCAAAAAATAATTTCTGTCCACTTTAAGGAGAATATCACAAGCCTGACACCTGCAGGTCTGACATAAGGTCATAAGCAGAGTACTTGCTAGCGCTGTCCTTAGACAGTAAACGTGACGAAACTATTCAGGAAAAAACGCCGCGTATATATTGTTTATCATGATTCTGGTTTTACATGGACTATCAGCACAATTTAAAACTGGTATATATCACCTTGTTGCTTTGTCATCGTGAAGTGGTCATGTGATTGGTTTGCCACGACTACTTTATTCTTCCAAACAGCAGCACTCATGCAATTGTTTTGCTCCCTTAGCTCCAGGTGTTGTGCCAAAAAGTGGTTCAACACGAGGGTTTAAATGGAGCTCTCCACCTGAAGTCAAACTCAATGTAGAGATAAAACCTACCTGTTTTGGAGGGTCCAGAGTTTTCATTAAAGTTTCCATATATGATGGTAACACTTTGTGGTGTAGATGTAGTAACATCCTCAGGGTGTGTCTGTGGACATTTTCTTTACTGTAACGAATTCAGACAGAAGAAACAGTCGAGACAAACGACAGACATGTTTACTGTACACGATCACACCAAAGGTGGTTTTATCCTCATCTTTTAGAAAGAAGCTATTCTATCTCACAGTTAATAAAAAATGCAAAAGATACACAAAGAAGTAAATAGATAAATACTTTGACGTCTTGGTTAAAACAACAACAAATCATGTGATGAGAGATGGGTGTTTGCTCTTTGGGCAAAGACTTGTCGATCATGAGTCTTTAGCCCGTGATAATCCTCTGTTCTCGAACACTGAATGACCAAGAGTGCTCACTGCCCCAACTGGAGAGCTGTTCACTGTGCTGTGACCTATGTAAAAGGGACTCTAGGGGGTGAGACCTATGCAGCACAGTTTATTCCAGACTTGAAGGTGACTTGTGTGATTGCCTTGTTAGCTTCCTGTATTATGCTAAAAGGAACTCAAGTTTACATGCAGTATTATGTTCCACAGTCAAATTGTGTCCAAAAGTTCACTGATACACACAGAATAAACTTTTCTTCCATGTTTTCATGCTTAAGGACATGGACTGGCAGTTTTGGGATGGCCCCTTTCAGCACCTGCTTACATCTTTAAAATCACTTTTAAACTTCTGTAAAACGTGTTTATAAGATGCTACAGAAATTAAATCTTTATTGTTATTATTATCACCCATTCACCTTCCTAACTGCTCAACGAATTTAGGCTGGTGGCGTTGAAAGGGGACGGTCAGCAGTTGGGGATCTGAATCTACTGAACCACTAGGCTTTCCGCTATTGTCAGAAGCTGGGTGGTAATAAGAGCTTTGCGTATTTTTCAGTCAACTTTGGTGGTGTGGGATGAGAATGGTGATGTAGTCTTATACTGTAACACTGAATCAACCTACCTGGAGAAAGATGTAAGGAGGAATCCATCAAAGACAACTGAACAAAACTCTTCTGATCCAAACTCATCAGAGAGAAGTGTGAGGTGTCCAGTCAGCAGGTGAAGGAAGATATCACCAAAAGCCATATCATTGTAGGTCTCCACTATGGGGGAACAAAAAAGGAAACACTTGTAAGACTCAAACTGTTCCTATAAAGTGGAATGGTCTGTCATTAACACACTGAATGTGAAGTGAAGTTTTTGAATATATGTTCCTGGTGACTAATTTCTTAGTTGACTAAACTAGAAAAGCCTAAACATTGAAAGTGTCCTTACTCTACTGAAGAAACATTTCTGTTCAGCGAAATTAACATAGGGGTGAAACACGTGATTTCAGTTCATTGGCAATAAGTCCAGCAGCAGAAAAACTCTTTCACAACAGCAGATGTAGTGGGAACATAGACAGCGACTTGCAAGTTGATGTAGTCATGGGAAACGACTAATACATGGCTGACTTTGGGGTTGGGAACAATTTTATAATTGAAAATTATTCATTTCTTCCCTCATGTGTTTTAATTATGTTAGGAGGGTATTGTTCAGCAAACTCATGGCACTTTTGAGGGAATACAGCACAGGGACCACGCCCTTAATTGTCATCTGACAGCTCTAAGGTAGGGACACACAGCATGTGCGTCCATCAGTTTTGTGACTGTCCTGTTTAGATCAGAACAGTCAGTTTTCATCAAATTTCATCATCAAAACAAGAAACTGCTTCCTACTCCAACATGATGTTGTTTGCCACTACCTTATTGCTTCTGTTGTCATGGATACGTAACGACCTTGTCTTCCAGTCCCAACTTGCTAACAGCACCTCGCAGATATGCTGCCAAGTTTTCCTCTAATCCACAAATTAAAAGCATATCTAATTTCCTTCAGTAATAAAAGTACAGATTTTTGACAAATGACTCATTTGTCATGGAATTTGAACAACCTGCTGTTGTATATTTAGCTTAATTTCCTCTGTCATTTTTTAATGGTTGTGCTACAGTCTGCCAGGCACCGTGTATTCAGGCTCATTATATTTAATGAACTTTTGAAAGCCTCTGCATTCAACAACACTGAGTGAAAGCATATCTTCTGCAGTCATTGCTGTGATGAGCTACGGACTGTAGCATTTTCAGGTAAACAATGTCATACTGGTTTGCCGAGTGTGGCTAACGTTAGCGTGCAAAAAAAAAAGTAAAAAAAGAAAAAAGCTTTCTTTACATGAAAATGAACATCCCCGTGCCTGTGCTAAATATGTGTATTCCTCATGTTGAGTGTTGACAGCCAGTTTATTCTGACAAAGCCTAGATACAACTCTGTTTTCATTTTCTGGAGCAAAATACTTTCAAACCACATTAAGAGGGGCACAGCTCCATCTGGGGGCAGAGGGCTACATATCAACTATGCACTGGCACTGGTGCGTCTGTTGCAGACTGCCGAAAATATTGAAGAGTAGTCGACTAATCGTGCCCATCTTTGTTAATATTGTGATTTATTAACAAAAAAACCCAAAACAAAACAAAACCAAAAAACAAGCAATGCAACTGAGAGATCAGATAGGTATAAGACTCAGTTATGTGAAAAAAAAGGCAGTGATACTGCATTTTGACTCAAGTTACAAGATAAAATTGTTGTTGTTATAGTTATAATTCAGACACTCACCAAGTGCAGGCAGTAACCGTTGTAAGGCATTCTTGTTCCTCAGTTTGGCAATGTGGAGGACATAGTAGAGACCCATTTCACAGGCCACTCTGTTCTCCTGCAGGTATCTGAGGGGGTAGGGAAAAAAATAACACGCTCAATTAAAGCATTTTAACCTGCTACACTTCTGTGTGTCTGTGTGTGGTCCTGGAGACAACCACTGTCACCATTTGTTCAGCTTAGTGAACCGACTTAATGAATTGCCTCCACAAAGGGATCCACCCACTAATTCACTACATCCCATTTCAAATTCCACCCTTCGAAAGCTCAACAGGACAGAATCAGAATCAGAAAGACTTTATTTATCCCCAAGGGCAATTAACATACAGCAGAGCAGCATAACGTTGAAGGACAATAAGAACAGGCAATAAGAGTGAGATAATAAATACACAGAATATACAGTATATACAGTTTTCAAATTAAAGTGACTGAAAGGTGAATAAATAACTGTAAGTGACTAAAAGTGAATAAAGTGTCGGTAGTATATTATTTTATGTGTGTCATCGATAGTCTGGATGCCCATGCATCATTAGGGCAAGGTGAACAGGCCAGCTACTGGTAGACAGAGCAGACATTGAGATTGTAAAACCAGAATGACCAACCCGTGTACTTGTGTAGGAAAGCCTATGATTCAATCCAGGAATGCCTACAACTGCAAGATTAACAAAACCCCAAGAGCCTTCAACATTAATTCAGTGGGCATATGGAAAATGACACTAGAGGCCAACTTCAAGCCAAAGCCACCATCAAGTGCGGGATTTGCCAAAGAGATGCTCTGTCCCTACTGCTGTGCTGCATGGCTCCTCACCCAGGTCCTTAAATATGACAGGCCACTTCCTCTACAGATGGTTGACTCTAACGTTATGCCAGAAATAAGTAAGATATCAATTCATTGATCCACAATACTTGGATGCAATAAATCGGTGTAGCTGGAAGATAGACGGAGCTGTAGGGACTGCTCTAATAGAAGGCAACATTGCAGACACTGAGGATCGTTATAAATACCTTGAAATCCGACAGGCAAATTTTAACCACAAAGAGGCCACTGGGAAAGATGCAACTACCAAACAGCTGCAGAGGAAGCACGAGATCTGTGTAATCAACATGTATGCCCTGCCAATCATCGGATGCTACTGATGATTGGCCTGCTGGGATAATAAACTGGCCAAAGAAGAAGTTGCTAGAAGCACAGAGGTCATTGTCATAAAGACAAACATGCCCAAGGTTTCAAGTAATGAAGTCAATGCAACTGATCTCTTATATCTCATACATGGTTACATATATCATGTTACATCAACATCTCTATAGTTTATAATTTAAAACTACTATCTCTGAGAAGAAAAATAAAGGAGCAGTACAAAAGACTTGTGGTTTATGATTTCTCACTCGTGCTTGGTGATATTTTTTTTGTACAAACATGTGAAGAATTTACATTTTATAATTAAATTTAGAATTGAGAAGTGACCTACATTAGAGTAAGATGTGAGGGTTAACGTGGTAACAGTGCTTCTTACCTCCCCAGAAAGGAAGCTATGAGATGAAAGTACTGATGACAACCTACATTTGATGCAATATAACATCTGCCTCTTTGCTGCTGTGTTTTTACCTGTTGAAGGATTCAGGCAGGGTGGTGGGGTATGACAGCGAGCTCTTTTCTTCACTTGGGAGCTTCTGTTCCACAGTAAAGGTGTGATCATCCACAACCACTGACATCATTGCAGGCAAAAAGCGAGTAACCACTTCCAAATCCTGAGGGTGACATAAAAATACCAATAATGTCACAGTGACTTCTTCTGTGATACTTGCAGTGATATCTTTTAAAGTAATGTTTGAAATTATTACAATGGAGATTTATCATTTGTTGATTTGGATTACTGTAACCGGACAATATAAAAGACTTCAACAATGCGCATAATCACTTTTAAAAAGCAAAACGAGGAAGGAACAAGGCACGTGCAAAGGTAAAGAGGAGGTGGAGAAGGAGCTTTTCCCTGTTGCTGTTACAGTACAAACAGGGAGCAGAAAATGCCAAATCTAAACTCAGGTTGAATTAGAGTGCTCTTGGTGCTTCTAAAATGTTTTTATTACAGGGGTAGGGCTCCCATCTCTGATGAATTGAGACACCTAAGCCAGTCAATGTGGCTGCATTGGTCACTCTGACAAGAACAGCAGACCCAAGCTGATCCCAAAAATATTCAATGGGGTTGAACCTGCATGCAGGCCACTTCATTCTCTCCACTCCCAAATAGTGGATGTAGTCTTTGAGATTGCCTCCGGTGATGACAAGCCTAAATTTCCAGTGACAGAGATGCTGCCCCGTGCCATCGGCAGAATCTGGACTCACTGCTGAACATAATGCTCCTCCACAAGTTTCCAGCATATATTACCATCACCAGTACAAATGGACCTGACAGTGAAAGGCAGTGAATGGCGATTGGATGTGTGCAGTGTGTTCTGGATAGTCTGGGTAGAGGGCTAATCTCAGCATATCTGTAGAAGACTGTCTATGGTTCCTAAGTGCTGAGAGGGTAAGGATACAGTCGTTGCGCGGCGTGGTCTTCTTGGGACAGCCTATTTCTGACATCCCACGTTACACTGGAGCTTGGCCTTCAATTTGGAGATGGTACTAGGCTTCACTTCAAATAATGCTGCAAATTGGTTTTGGGGAGCACCAGCTTGAAGTTGCCATATGGCACAGGGCATAACCAGATTGGCATGCACACACAATCTTACTACTGTAGCAGGGTCCATGCTCACAGGTACAAACCAGGCATTTGACTATCAGCGCCTGGGGTACCAGAAGCTCAAGACAAGAGTCCATAGAAGAATTAGCTGTATGTCTTGATGCATTCAACAGATTCAACTTTTGGAGAATTAGCTGTATGGCACTGGTAGAGAAGATTTGGCAAATTTTAGGTGCAACCCACAGTCAACTTTGCTGCTCAACCTATTAATGGATTGCCCTTACAAATGTGGCACAATTTAATGGGACATAAATAGGCTTTCCAACAGCATAAGATTTAGGGCTAAGAAGCATTCTTACAAGAAAGAAATAACTGACTAAACATGAATGATCTTACTTTTTGTGGTAAGTGTATTTAGTTCTGTGTCTTTCAGTTTTAAACTGAAATTCAAGAAATCAAGGTTTATTGAGATATTCAAGTTAATGAGCTGTGTAGCTCTGCCTATAACACAATGCAAGGACAGCATGAGGGGAGTAATTATTAAGTCACTAGGGCCATGACCTTCTCAAATTTTGGAATTGAAAATACGAGTTACAGGTGTAGTGACCACATCAGCACTGCGATGGAGACATGCGTCTAAATTGTCTTCACCCCTACACTTCTATGGGATTAAGGCGGCTAGTTTATTGTAGACTTCCCTACGGTGAGATAAAAGAGAATTTGTTTTCATAGCTTTCAATACTTGTTGGGAAAACACAAAAACACAGAGAATTGGAGAGATTATGTTTGTTAGACAACAGGTGCTTATGAAACCACTTCCCAATCAAAATGATAGAGAATTGAAAGCCAAACTGATTTTTGAGAAACGTGATGTGAGGTTCTGAAGGTTTTCCAGAACTCAGATGCATTTCCAGAGATGTTTTCAAGAGAGGACATATAGAAATCAGATTTAGCTTTTCTAAATGAGTCCAAAATAGTAATGGGTTTTGTTGTATACGGTCTGATTACTAGCAAAAATCTGCACTATGGGCAGTTTTTTTTAATGTTATGTATGTTTAACATGACACATGAAACAAATGCAGAGAATATTGCATTCATACTGGGGTGATGAAATTAACGTATAAGAAGACCAAAACAGTTGGGATTTGTAATAAATAAAGAAAAGAAAATATAGATGATAATCACTATGTGAGTGACAATTTTTACGCAAAGTTTACCTCAGATTGGCCCGCCCATCAAGAAGGAAATAAGGTACATGGAGACATACACACACACACACACACACACACGTATATATACATATATACAAAATAAATACACACACATATATATATACATATATATATACATACACAGGGAGTGCAGAATTATTAGGCAAGTTGTATTTTTGAGGAATAATTTTATTATTGAACAACAACCATGTTCTCAATGAACCCAAAAAACTCATTAATATCAAAGCTGAATGTTTTTGGAAGTAGTTTTTAGTTTGTTTTTAGTTTTAGCTATTTTAGGGGGGTATCTGTGTGTGCAGGTGACTATTACTGTGCATAATTATTAGGCAACTTAACAAAAAACAAATATATACCCATTTCAATTATTTATTTTTACCAGTGAAACCAATAACATCTCCACATTCACAAATATACATTTCTGACATTCAAAAACAAATCAGCGACCAATATAGCCACCTTTCTTTGCAAGGACACTCAAAAGCCTGCCATCCATGGATTCTGTCAGTGTTTTGATCTGTTCACCATCAACATTGCGTGCAGCAACAACCACAGCCTCCCAGACACTGTTCAGAGAGGTGTACTGTTTTCCCTCCTTGTAAATCTCACATTTGATGATGGACCACAGGTTCTCAATGGGGTTCAGATCAGGTGAACAAGGAGGCCATGTCATTAGTTTTTCTTCTTTTATACCCTTTCTTGCCAGCCACGCTGTGGAGTACTTGGACGCGTGTGATGGAGCATTGTCCTGCATGAAAATCATGTTTTTCTTGAAGGATGCAGACTTCTTCCTGTACCACTGCTTGAAGAAGGTGTCTTCCAGAAACTGGCAGTAGGACTGGGAGTTGAGCTTGACTCCATCCTCAACCCGAAAAGGCCCCACAAGCTCATCTTTGATGATACCAGCCCAAACCAGTACTCCACCTCCACCTTGCTGGCGTCTGAGTCGGACTGGAGCTCTCTGCCCTTTACCAATCCAGCCACGGGCCCATCCATCTGGCCCATCAAGACTCACTCTCGTTTCATCAGTCCATAAAACCTTAGAAAAATCAGTCTTGAGATATTTCTTGGCCCAGTCTTGACGTTTCAGCTTGTGTGTCTTGTTCAGTGGTGGTCGTCTTTCAGCCTTTCTTACCTTGGCCATGTCTCTGAGTATTGCACACCTTGTGCTTTTGGGCACTCCAGTGATGTTGCAGCTCTGAAATATGGCCAAACTGGTGGCAAGTGGCATCTTGGCAGCTGCACGCTTGACTTTTCTCAGTTCATGGGCAGTTATTTTGCGCCTTGGTTTTTCCACACGCTTCTTGCGACCCTGTTGACTATTTTGAATGAAACGCTTGATTGTTCGATGATCATGCTTCAGAAGCTTTGCAATTTTAAGACTGCTGCATCCCTCTGCAAGATATCTAACTATTTTTGACTTTTCTGAGCCTGTCGGGTCCTTCTTTTGACCCATTTTGCCAAAGGAAAGGAAGTTGCCTAATAATTATGCACACCTGATATAGGGTGTTGATGTCATTAGACCACACCCCTTCTGATTACAGAGATGCACATCACCTAATATGCTTAATTGGTAGTAGGCTTTCGAGCCTATACAGCTTGGAGTAAGACAACATGCATGAAGAGGATGATGTGGACAAAATACTCATTTGCCTAATAATTCTGCACTCCCTGTATATTACATATGACCATTATAGTAAGATTATCAGTATTTTAAAAACCATTTCTTATTATCTGTCGACAGTTGACATTAAATACCATGAATTGGATAAATTACTCAATTTAATAAATTTTCATAAAGGTTAGATAGCAAATTATTTTATAATTCTAATGATCATTTCTGAGTACTGGCCAAATAAGACAGTGTTTAGGGTGCTTCTCATCCACTGTAAAAGCTAATGCGCAGAACCATGGGTTTATTTTAGATCAATCTGTTTGGCCTGTCTTAAGCATCTATTAATTCCCTCCAATCTGTCCAAAAATGTTCTCAAAGGTTCTGCACTGGCTTCCTGTAGCATTGAGATTTCTATTTCACATCTTGGTTCTTACTTTTATACCCTTACAAGGCGAGGCTCCCTCCTACATCCTTGATCCACTCCACTCCTATTCTCATGTCTACAAATAAAATTCTTCTTGTTATCCCACACACCTGTCTGAAATCCAAACCTTAGCTCCCAAACTACTGAATAGCTTACCGCCCTCTCTTCGTACCACAGCCTCTGTGTTAAAAAACAGTTTAAAACTCATCTGTTTTAGACAGGCGTTTGGCTCATATTTTATGTTCTGTGTTGTTTTACAAGTTCATACATGTTCATTTTGATGTAATCATTCCGATTACTTATTGAAACCTCTGTAAAGCCCACTGTGACTGGTTTCTTGTCTTTCAAAGGGCTATATAGTGTGAATAAATTTTAATTTTTTTTATTAACCGAAAGAAATTCACAGGTTGAAATCAAACTAAAGGAATATGCTTCAGTTTGATTTATAGCTGGTTTAAATAAAAATACAGATTTTTCCAGAGACACTACAATACTGTGAGTAACAATTTGGATATTTACGTACACAGCAGATCCCCTGTTTTCTAATCAGTGAAAGCAAAAACTTGATGTACAGATACAGGTAAACCTGTGTTGTCGGCGTTTACGCACCAAACGAGGCTCTTTGAAGACCTGACTGTCAATCATGTCCCATGCTCCTTGACCCAGTGAGAGCATCCTCAGCAGCAGCATCAGGTCCGGACTATCCTGTGAGCAAAAACATAGATACAGCATGAGACTGTTATCAAAAATACACTGCTGCCCCATCACAGTATATGCATGCGGGTACAGACAACTAGTAATTAGCATAAGACAACATTTAAAATTAGAAATGCACTGTTGAACAGCATTGAAATATTATGGTTAAACTAAATTAGTGCATGGATTTTTTTCTTATTTCGACTAGTTTAAAACAAGCCCACATTCAACATAACATTAGCTCACTAACTGAAACTGATTTTAAAAATATAATATGTACTGGGGCAGTATGGTGTTGTTGTGGTTAGCACAGTTGCCTCACAGTAAGAAGGTCCTGTGTTCAAATCCTGCCTGGGGCCTTTATGAGTGCAGTTTGCATGTTCTCTCCTGGTATTCCAGCTTCCTGCCCCCCAAGGATAACTGGTGAATCCAAATGTGAGTGTGAATGGTTGTCTTTTTCTGTCAGTGGATGGATGAATTAAATGCACCGCTCTGACTGCTTGCTTAAAATCAACCATTTTTACACTGTTGTATTTTCTTCTTTTACTGAAGTAACCTCACAACCTCAAACATAATATGACACTGCATAATAACTGCAGGGAATTATTGTGTTTTGGGTTTCATCGTCTAAACCTCTAAATGTGCCTCCCTTCCTTTTCTTTGCCACATTACGTGCTAAGGTTTTTGCTGTATCACCACAAAGTTGTCAGTCAGTATAATACCGCAAATTGTCAGCACAATTGTGTATCACTTCTTCTGTTTTTCATGCACAGTATACTCACTCGTGGTAAAGCATCCTGACTCAGCAGCTCTTGCAGGTTCCTCATGATACTCAAGACTAGGGTGTTGCAGGCAAACGGGTCACACAGGATCATAGATAGGTCCCTGGAATGCACAATGATCAAAACATTATTTTGTGCATCTACCAATGATCAGCAACTATTTTCATAAACCAGCTCCTCGTCTGTTACCCAAGGACTTGCTCTTGCCCTTTCTTCACTCCATCCAGGAAACCCTGTAACTCTCTGGCTCGCTTACCATCCACAAACTTCTCACGGATACAGGCATCTAAACACCAAGTGAACTGTCAAAGTGCACAAAACAAACGAGAAAAACCCATTCAACACACAAAGTAAAATACACTGGAGATGTGATTAGGGGCTTTATTTACCACCAGTATCTGTGCCCTCACCTTATGGCAGGGATCCACCGAGCAGATCTCACTGATGTCCAGGTCATGAAGAGACATGAGCAGTTCTGCTCTCAGGGTGCAGTAGTGGACATTCCGGGTTCGCAGAAAGAGAGTTCGCAAAAACTGCAGCACCATGTCATACAGTTTCACATTCTTCCCGATCATCTGAGTCAGCTTTAGAACCACCTACAGTACATAGGCAACAGGAATGGTTAGCAAAGGTAATTCCAAAACAGGACCTGTATATAATTTACATGCTCCTGATAACTCCAGACCTTTGACTAAGAATGCCAAGTTATTTTTACTCTCCCCTAAATACAGCACTTTCATCAACTATTTAGACCTGCTGTTTTGAACATTAGTGATGGGATTTCCGGCACTTTTTAGAGAACTGGCTCTTTTGGCTCGGCTGACTAAAAAGATCCGGCTCTTTCGGCTCCCAACCTGCTCTTCGGGTTGTTTTGTTGCTTTAATTTATTATCAACAACAATATAAAATTATGCACAAAAGGAATTACTAATGTAAAAAAACGTGGTTTTATTTATATATGTTTATATATAAATATATACGGTGGCCCCTAGAGACAAAGCACGTACAAACTCCAAAACACATTGTTTTGGAAGTTCAGTTAACGCTAGCAGAGCTGCCTAGATCACTTAAACTACACAATTGAAAGCATATGTGTATTGTTTGTGTATTTATACACAAGCACTCATATATACTCAAATAATGTAAAAAGAAATATTCATTTACCTCTTACTACCACACACCAAATCCGGTCGTTGGTACTTGCTGGCTTGTGTAGCCACTAGGGTAACAAAAGCTCAACACTGCCCCTAGCATCCTGGAGCACTTCTGTTGTGTTTTGGAGTTTGTGCGAATTTTGCAGGTTTCACGTGCTTCGGAATTTGTACGTTTTGGAATTTGCATGTGTTTTGGAGTTTGTATGTGCTTTGTCTCTAGGGGCCACCGTAAATATACTTGTATTTATTCACTCCACATAAAATGTAATAAATAAATTATATAATACAAAAACCAACTATTTACATTTCAACTTTTAAATATTTAAATGCATGAATAAACTTACTGAATCCTTTATCATCTGCAACTGAATATAGTTGTGGATGATTACTATACCTTATAATGTGACGTTGTTGTCCCTGGCTCTCTTTCTCTCTCTCTCCCTCCCGCTCTGTTCCTGTGCTACTGCGAGTGTAACTACCGCCCCTCCCCCCTCTGCCCAGCGCAAAGCACAAGGCTCGCGTGCGGAGTGAAGCGGGAAAAAAGTGCGAGAGAGAGAGAGGGTGAGAGAAAGAGAAACAAAAACACAGCTCCCAATAAGAAGCTGGCTCCCGTCGTTCACTTCAAAGAGCCGGCTCCAAGATCCATTTTGTTCGTGACCGACACATCACTATTGAACATTTACGAGTTTCCTATGCATCTTTGGTGACATATTATTTTTTTCTTTCATTGCTTTTCAGTGCCTATGCCTCTCTTCTACTTCCACTGTCAGAATAGCGAAGAATTGTTAACAAAATAATTTCAGAGTGACAATGCTAGCACCGAATAGTTACAACCAGGTACAGCACGATCCATGATACTGACTTATTCTAACATATTGACTTTAGTCATCTGTAACTCATGTTACAATGGTACAATGCAAACATAACTAGCATTTGATTTCTACAGATTGATAACACCGTGGCAAGGTGCCAGCTAGCTGCATGTTGTGCAAGACACATTATGAAAAGCACATACAACATAATAGGACAACAGGACAGGCAAGTCCTCTGTATGTCTCTCAACCATTTTGGTCCATGACAGCTTGCACACAATATGTCAACATGAGCTATATGCAAAGCAAAGCGAAAGTAACAGAATGTTGACTGGAGCTTGCTTATTGATAAGTCTATTTGGATGACACCCGTGCAAGTAAAGAAGTTGCACCAAACTTCTTTTATTTTAAATAAATGAATCTGATTCACAGCTGTGGGGACTGGGAGACTAATCAGATCTAAGGAAGGCCAAACAGACAATGCACATGGCCTGAGACGAGAGCTATAGAAGCCTGTCAACCTAAACAACACTACAGTGGCTTTTACTGTCTGTGAATGGTGCAAAAGAAGCCCACGCTGGGACCACCACTATGTTTTCTCAGCCCCTACTGTACGCCCTGTACACCAATGACTGCACACCAACCCACCCAACCAACATCATCGTCAAGTATTCCGATGGAGATCAGACAGCGTAGAGGGCGGAGATAGAAAACTTGTTCCGCTAGTGCTCCGAAAATACCCTGAAGTTGAACGTCCTTAAAACAAGAGAACTCATAACTTCAGGAGGGACAGACAGGTCCACTACCCTCTTATTATAAATGGAGAACGGGTGGAATCTGTTTCCATCTTCAGGTGTCTGGGGACCCACATCTCTGCTGATTTAACCTGGACCCACAACACCATCGCTCTGGTAAAGAAGGCCCAGCAGCAGTTGCACTTCCTCCATGTCCTGAGGAAGAACCACCTGAACCTGAAGGTGCTGCTGGCCATAATTTCATTATACCTGTCCAATGACAATAAAGAGCTATTCTATTTGATTCTACTATTCTATCCTTCTTGTTATACAAGAAAAGTCCAGATTGTAATGGCTGCTAAAGGAGCTTAAGGAAATTAAAATTGTGTTACATTGTTTAGTCTGAAATAAATCTGAAGCCAGTGTTTCTTGTGTTCTGCAACTCACCTCGCCTTGGCGTCGTGTTTTTGGAGAAGGGCTGAAGAAATTGTGCAGGATGGAGAGGTCACTGCTGAACAGAGCTGCTTCCTTCTCCACAATGTACTGTTTTAGGAGAGGTGAGACTTCATCCCCAAACAGAGCCTGGTTGTCCTGCCAGATCTGCCTTTTTACCTCTACTGCACACACCTTGTAGAGCTCTTTGTCAGCCATCACCATCTTTAGTTTCTTCTCTGGCACCTGCAGGAAGAAGCAAGCAATAAAGATTAAAAAGAGGTCCGCCTAAAATGGATCCTTGGCTTCTTGTCAAAACTATATTTTCTCATGTACTGCTTACAACATCCCCCTCCCTTACTATGAGCATCAGGTAATGCAGGAGACTGAAATTAGTCAACTTCACCAGTTTGCACGATGGCTGATTATTTCTATGCTGTACCAGTGTCTGGCAATAGTAGACACTCACAGTGGTTGTTCTGTGGGAATTAAAGAGAGTTGGCCAAGAAACAAATGCAGCATGTCTTAGGTTATTCTCACACCTGTGGTATTTAATCCCTTTAAATCAAACTCTGGTTCACCCCCACCTCCCTCCCACCGAGGCTCTTTGGAGGATGTGGTCTGAGTATGGTTCCAAATGAACTCCAGAGTGCTTTGTTTATGGTGTGAAAGTGCCAACTACCAGGTGATGGTTACAAGTTTAAACTAAAATAAATCCCTTAGTCACATATGATTTAAGGATGAAATTATTAATCCTTTCAATTAAGGATCAATTCCTATAACGGATAATGGTTGAAATACTTGCCTTAGGTAGATGCTTCAGGACCTGCATCACCACCGGCTGAATAGATGGCATTTTAACAAGTGGGAAGCTCTTCTCGAGCAGCTCTTCAAGCTTCCTGTATCTATAGACAGAGGAAAAGAGCAAAAAAAAAAAAAAGTCATAAAAACACTGGTTCCCTCAGAGAGCACACAAATAAAAAAAAAAACAAAAAAAACACAACCAATCACAGACCTGTCCTCCTCCTTGCCCTCTGCTATGACGGCGACTCGCTCCATCAGCTTTTCTCTAAGCTCATCAAAGACAGACTGGTGGAACTCCAGCCGAGGTGTCCCATGGAGATCGAGAAAAGGAAGAGCAGACTGGAGCGTTGGCAGCAAGATTCCATTTTCCATCTGCAATAATGTAACATGTCAAGCACTCATCAAGAATTAGTTCTAGCTGTGCAGCTACTCTATTCAAAGTCAGCTTACCCATAAGGGCACACACCTGGTAAAACATGGCCAACCACATTTTATACTCCATGATATGTTTCATATAATATGGGCTTTAAATGGTCCACAAAGTATTAAATGTAAGTTAAATTAAGTATGAAATGTAAATTGCATAAATGAATAAACTTAGTAGGTTTATTGACTCTTTGCCCAAAAATGTAAACAGAAAAAAGAATTAAGCACGTCAGGAAAAGAAATACACCATGTTTCATTTTGAATATTTTGATTTGAAACCGAACTAAGAGCTGAATAACAAATCAACTTTAACTGTGCTATAATAGCTACACGACATGGGCATAGCCTATATGCATAATAGGAATATATGTCTGTAAAAAACTGCAACTTATTGTGGGTTGTCCAGAAGAATTATTCTCATATTCCCCCATACATTTGTTATTCATCTGAATTATAAAGTTTAGGGAAATCCCTTATAAAAAAAAAATTCAATCAATACGTCATGTTTTTGTTAAAAAAATTTAAATTGTTATCACTGACCAAAGTAATTTTGATGATGGCTGTTTTGTTTTTCCCATCGCCTTTGGAAATATCCTTTGTCCCCTGATGACCAGTCAAAAACCTAAATATTTTGAGCTTAGCATGATGCCAAAAAAACCAAACAAACAAACAAACAAAAAAAACCACCCGACAAAGCCACAAATACTCAGTATTACCAGTGAATGCTGGGGATTGGTGCTTGAAAAACTCAAAAAGTTATTGAATTTGTTGCAAGTGAATCTGATCTTGATTAAATCACTGATTTGCTGTAGCTCTGTCATAATGGTTGGTATCTGGGAAAATAATAAAACTGCCTAGGCATGTTCCCAAGCTGAAAATGCTCAAGATTGTTAAAGCTCTGATAAGATAGACTCCGTTTAATGCAAAAATTTGAGTTGGCAAATCTGATCAAACTGACAAAAACAGAAACACAGGATATTTCTATTTTAATTATGTTATATTTTAGTTTACATTATAACACCTCTGAAAACCTAAGGTATTACCTATGTTGTAACTTGACATCCTCCGCCCTAAAAATCATACTTACTTCAGCTACTGTGATCGGCTGATTCAGCACTGTTCATTCTTCCTCCAAATTTCTAGCTACTTTTTGGCTGCAGTGTTTTAATTTATCAGTGAAAGTATAACAATGATCATCTCAATATAGGAAATAATAAACAAAGCATCATTACAAGGACTTACAGACGTCAGCAAAGACTGGTGAAGCTATTGGAAGGAAGATGAGGGGATGTACAAAGAAGTGGAACAACTTGAGGGACAAATGTGTTTGCTCCTAAAAAAAAACTGAGGACAAAAAAAAGAGACCCAGGAGGGAAAAATGTTGGAGCATCTTATTTCAAAGATTCACCGCAGATGTGGACAAGATGATAAACTTTAACTTTTCTACTTTTACAATCATTTATTAAAATGTGTTTCTTATTTTACTACAGCCAGTCTCTTCATGACCTGGACATCAGTGAGATCTGCTCGGTGGATCCCTGCCAGTCAGTTTTAAACTGCAGGCAATCACTGGTTCAGTGTGTTTCACTGGACTTCTTTAAGTTTCTTGAAGATGTTTCGTTCATGTTTCTCTCATCCAAGAAGCTTCTTCAGTTTTCTGATGTAGTTCCCTGAACTGAAGAGGCTTCTTGGATGAAAGGTGATCTTCAAGAAACTTTTATTTCCAAGCTCCTAGATTACCATGATCTGGGTGACTGAGAACCTACACAGACTCTTCTATGAAATACTCTCGTGGACACTGCATGGATAGTGCTCATCTCTTTGACTGCATAAGACTATTACATCTGTGACATTTTAAGGACAAGCGACATAGCTGGAATTTACAAATCAGCAGGGGCAGAAATGTGCAAAAGATGGAGTTAGCCACATCACCTGTTAGTTATCAAGCCAACGTTCTGAAGCACGCTGTTCAGTGCCATGGAGAGACACTGCATGCTCATATCTTACCAACTAGTCAATGACATGTAAAAGATATCCTGCTTTATCCTCCATAATTACGCTAACGGGACATGAATATCAAGCTGTATTAAATAAAACTGAAACTAGATACTGAGCCCATGAATCCCCCAGTAAAGTGTCTATTGAGGCCACAAATCAAAGAAGTTTAATGGTTGCTTTCCCATACATGTCTATACAACCAAAGGTATTGCCCCAAGGTGGCTATGTAAAAGAATGCAGGTTTAGATATGGTAGAGCCATTACTTTTAATCCCACTATACAATGTTCCTTCCTGTTAAAAACAAGTTTTTCCTTCCCACTGTTGCCATAAAGAGTGTCTGTGACATCCCTAATACTTAAAGAAGATTGACTTGACTACAAGTCTTTTTAAATATCATTTTTTTTAAATGGGACTAAATCCTCTTAACCTCTTCTACGCAAAAAAATAAAAATAAAAATAAAAAATGCACAAATCATGACAGGGGCAGGAATCTTTTTTTTTTTTTTTTGCTGCATCTCCATGGGGCCCATTCAGTCTGGGTTATCTCCTGAGCACCGATATAAAACCGAAACGCCAAATAGTACGATTACTATTACGGTTTCACTTTTCACATTTTCACATGACAAAAGTATGCCCATTTTTCATATACAGTCTATGGCTTGTCCTCAAACTGTATTACCTATTTAAGACAATAAATAGCTGTTCAAACTCTCTAAAGCTCTAAGTTGTCGTCGACTTATATCACCTACTCTCACCTCATGGAGGTAAAAAACACTCCAAACACACCACAACAGAACGGCATACGTTCTGTGCATTGTGAGATTACGCTCAAAGACTGTCTGCCATCTCCAATCCCCTCTCCTGCTTTCACAGATCTGGCGGGAGAGATCAGAATAAAGGGTGAGAAGGCGATGAATATCCTGCATTTTGATTTTCTTTAAATGCAGGGTATTAGCTCAAAAATATGAACGTGAAGTGGAGAGCAAATTTCACTGACCATTTCTCCCACTTTCTCTTTTTGCAGTCTGTGTTGTTTTGTTGTTGTTGTTGTTTATCGCTACAACAGTGATGAAAATAGCTTGGTAGGAAACAACGGAGAACGGTGACTAGCTTTGGATGGTTAAGAACATACGTTATCGTTTGTTTATTAATCCGGGAACGCTTATTTACCGTTAGTCGAAATGTACACTCTATCACTCGAGGCATTAAGCTGTTGGGTGTTACCTGAAACTGATCGATGGCTTTCAGTGGCTCTGTGCAGTTAGTGAGAGTTTCTTTAAGATCCTCTCCGTTGGATATACCAAGCTCAGGCAGCCCCGCGAACATCTTGCTTTCAGTTTAAGCATCAATTAAATGATCTGAGTCCAAATGATGTCTTCTGACGGGAGTTTTGTCAACAAAAGTAAGTTCCTTCTGCAGAAAACAACACATTCGCCTTTTCAATGCGAGCTTCCTGTGTTGCAACTTTGTAAACACTCCGCCAGAAACATCCGCGATGAAACGTTCCAGCGTGCTACGCGGTAAAAGGGCGAGCATCAAGGGGTTCGATTGCAAGCTGCGGAGAAGCGCGAAGTCATAACGTACAAAGAGCTGATGTAAAACCGAGTGTTAAAAAAGTGTCCGCTGCATTTACTGTCTGTGATTTTCATGCTGTGTTTTTTTTCGCGGATCGTGGTAGAAGTATAATTACCTCGGAAAACTACGTTTAAAGTTTTATTTAAAGTCGCATATAAAGCCATTTTAAAATGCTTAACTAAAGAGATCAAAAAGCATGTTTGCAGACTCATACAAAAAAGTTTGAACATATTTGAAAAGTTTTACTCCATCAAAACAACTAACAACTTTTTTTCAAAAGCCTTCACTTAGCACATGGCTATTTTGAACGACACATCAGCTGTTAGTGGTGTCTTAGAGTATGTATGCCACAGTTCTTCTATATTGAACCTTAAATTGTCCCTGATTTGTTCAGAGGTAGTATGAGTGTGTGATAGAAAATGCATTCATAGACTGCCTGAATGTGTGTGTGAATGGGTTTATGTACTATAGCTTGTAGTAAAAGCTACTTTCAGTGCTCATTCAAACTAGAAAAGTGCTAAATAATGACAAGTTAATCACAAGTGGTATTGTATTGCACATTGAGTCTGGAACATTTAAAAAACGATCCCATTTATTTTGGATTTTGTGCACACTGACATGAGTAAGCTGAACATTTACTGAAATTTGTGAATCTAAAGCAAAAATTGTATAGGGCAAGCTTTACTTTAAGAATGATTTTTGCTACATAATATAAAAAGCCAACATTAAAAAGGTGTGTACTGAAGGTTTTTTGCCTGAGAGAAATTTACTTCAACTTGGCTATCTTTGGTCTCAAACCATTCCTTCATTAGCCTGTGTTTTTCTGTAGACAAAGAGAAGGTATCCCAGTGCAAAGAAGATGAGGATGATGGAGAGGAAGAGGATGCCTTTCCAGGGCCCTATGGGCAGGGCCTTCATCACTACAGGATTTTCGGCTGGAACTAGATTGGTCAGGTTTAGCATGTAACCCAAAGCCCAGCCTACAGATGCTCCTCCGGCCTACAGAAACACAAGAAGAGGTGCAGTGATATCACATCATATAGTCGATTCTATCAGTTTTTTCATTCCAGCAAATCATTTCGTTTCACCTCTCACCTTTTTTTCAAAAGAAATAGAAGGATTGTTTTGGTTTTAAAGCCCCTAAAATATAATAATACAATAGCTGACCTTAATCTTACAGAGAATGTGATGATTTTGTAGATAATTAAAGTCAGTCATATATCCACAAACACAACAAGCTGAAAGTCAGTGATGCTGCTCGGTTTGCAGTCCTGAATATCACGGCACAAGCAGGATTCACTGCACTGTTAATGTTAGCTATGTTATATTGCTGCCTCTGTTCGGTGGTGTTGAGCCAAACGGACTTTAACGTGTGTTTGAACGAGCTGACGGTTCACTCGTTAAGCTGAAAGAAAGATGCTTTAATCACAGGAGTCACACATGTGTCCACTGTACCATCTGGGAACTCTTCTTGTTTAGCACTCGTAATAACACAAACACTAAATCCTCCTTCTCTTGTGCTGTTTTGTAGCAGTGTATACACCTGAGACTGTCACCTGTCTGTCTGTCCTGCACTCTCTCTCTGTTTCTTTCTCTCTGATTGTGGAATAAAAGTATGAACATGTATTTATAAGTTACACTTGTGTTTGAATCCTGCAGCTTATCACACATTTGATTTCCATGTGTGACAACTGCAAGTGTCCAGAGTGAGGACAGACTGAGGGACCCACTGCTGCACATCATCTGTGAGGCTTTGTACACCTGATGATCCACCAGGACAAACTCAGCAGTGTGTGAGGAAGAGGAGGAGGAAGAGCCAGCAGCAGCTGACAGATGGAGAGAATAGACAGACTGTTCCCTGTTTGTGAAGGAGGCATTAAGCTGTTGGGTGTTACCTGAAACTGATCGATGGCTTTCAGTGGCTCTGTGCAGTTAGTGAGAGTTTCTTTAAGATCCTCTCCGTTGGATATACCAAGCTCAGGCAGCCCCGCGAACATCTTGCTTTCAGTTTAAGCATCAATTAAATGATCTGAGTCCAAATGATGTCTTCTGACGGGAGTTTTGTCAACAAAAGTAAGTTCCTTCTGCAGAAAACAACACATTCGCCTTTTCAATGCGAGCTTCCTGTGTTGCAACTTTGTAAACACTCCGCCAGAAACATCCGCGATGAAACGTTCCAGCGTGCTACGCGGTAAAAGGGCGAGCATCAAGGGGTTCGATTGCAAGCTGCGGAGAAGCGCGAAGTCATAACGTACAAAGAGCTGATGTAAAACCGAGTGTTAAAAAAGTGTCCGCTGCATTTACTGTCTGTGATTTTCATGCTGTGTTTTTTTTCGCGGATCGTGGTAGAAGTATAATTACCTCGGAAAACTTAACATTTATCTATATGAAATTAATTTCATATAGATAAATACATTTATTTAAATATTTAATTGTATATGCTTGTGAGTAATTTCAGATTTATCTTCTGTTATTACTGTGGCGCACCTGCAGTACCTTCATCGTCCACCAGTGGGCCCACATTTCACTGGTAAAAGAGGTGTTGTATCTGAACTTAGAACTTTTTTTTATTGTCATTGTACAGTTTCTTGCACATCAAAATTAGGTAGCAAGACCACAAAGTGCAAAAGTCTATTTTAAAAAAAAAGTAAAGAAAACAATATACAAATAAGAATATATATCTAACTAATATATAATATTCTCTCTCTATATATATACACGGTGTATGAGTCACAGAAACATTGTGGGTGTGTGTATAAGGGCAGTAATATAATATATAGATAAGGGTGGAAGGGAGGTCATTGGTCATTTAGGATGGGGATGGTAATTGCACATGTGCCAGAATATTGCACAGAGAACAAAATATTGCACAGAAAAAGGGGAAGACCAAAATATTGCACATGGAATAGAGGCAACATAGTCAATAGCAGCGACAGAGTGACTGATATGTAATAAAGTGAATGCCGGATTCCTGTGATTTTATCCAAACGTTTTCTTGAAACTTTCCAGCTCTTTAAGTCTTGTATGCTTGTCTGTATAACTTTTTGTGTGGGAGTAAGTCTCTTAGGCAAAAATTGCAGAAAGTGTGTATAAGGGATTCAAAATATCTACCAGAGAGCTTTCATACACGTGACGATTTCAGTGTAACCATCTCCTGGAAGGTTTCAAACTGTGTCCACATAGGAAGCAATTCACTCGTTCCATATCTTTAAAGTTGGTGGTTGTTCACTAATGAACATTCCAGGGTCTGGTTGCATAGCTGTTTGATGCAATTACTACCATACTACCACTGACTCTCTCTTTCTTTTCTTTCCCGTCTGTGTTTGTGTGTGTCTGTCTGTGGGCATGTTTTCTGTTGACAGTGTGTCTGCCATTGGACAGCCTGTATTATCTCTGTCTCTTAACCTCCGATTCAAAGATAGCAATTTTACTCCAACAATCTGTAAATAAACCTGTTGAATATTTTAACAGTGCTTTGTGAAGGTGTTTGGATGGAGGGTTCCAGGGGATCATTGAGATTATCCTAGATGAAAAAAGAAAAGAGGCACGGTACATGCTGGATAGGTCGCCACTCCATCAGAGAGCGGGGAGGAAGCTACTCAGCATCACATTCATACTAACAGCAGGTTAAGATATCTCAATTAACCTACCATGCATAGGTTTTAACTGATCACTCAGAAAACATGCACACAAAAACCCAGGTGACCTAGAGCTTCTTTTCTATGAATTATGAATGCTAATAATTGTGTGGGAAAAACAGTAGAATTAGAACTTAAGAACTAAAAAAAAACCTCACTGTAATCAATACAATGAGCAATCCAAGAACAAAGAATTAAAAATGATACCCAAAACTGAGTCTACGTTATGCTTCTATGCTTTTTTGCCTCAATATAGGATATTTTAGACAACATCTAAAAGCCTCTCACCATGAATCTTCCTCTCAAGCTGGGCTGAAAGACTCCATTAAAGGAGCACTTGGAGTATTTGCAACTCTCAAAGGAGAACATCTTCTTTACAGTCTCTAAGCATTTTTGGTAGTCTCCTGTGCCCACAACGTTTACATTCCTTTCCAGGTCAATCTTGTCTGGTTTGGAGTCCACAGTACACGGAGAATCAAAGACGTCCTTCCCCAGGATGACAGATTCGTTGAACTGCTTTGGATAGCAGGGGTGCAACACTGTGCTCTTTGGATAGTTATCCTTAAAGTTAGAAGATTAAAATTTTATTAGAAAACATTTTTTAACAATTTTTTTCACAAAGATCATTTCACCATATTGAAGCTATAAAAGCCAATCATAACACAGACACTGCATTGTTCTAAGGTTCCTCGTAGCAACAACTCTGATTTTCCTAAAAATGGTAAAGGCTGGTTATTTAATTTGGTTAACAAGCTAGCAGTTCTCCTGTCCAATCTTTATGGCAAGCTTTCATCTCTCTCTTAACAAGAATGTAACAATATGATCCCAAAATGTGTCAAATGTGAACTTAATCCATTTAGTAAGCTTAATGGAGATGTGTTTCAAACATCCTTATTGCTTAGTAGGACTGCAGCAAGACAATAAAATGTTTACATATGCTGTTTTATATGATCTTGCTATTTGAACTTCTCAGTTGTTGAGAAGATACAGAATCATTATAACAAACAGGGATTATTACAATTGAAATGGTTGCCATTAACAGTTAGAGTCTTTTAACTTGTTGAACAGTACCTTAATGAGATGAGCCAGCAGTTTCCTTAAATACTGGTCTTGGCCGTAGCATAGGAAGCTCTGGGTGTATAGTCTGTAGGTGTTTCCAAAAAGCTTCAACTCCATTGTGTTACTTTCATTCTCCACCTTTTCAGAGGTCTCAAAGGTAATCTGAGTAGATGCTCCTCCTAAATCCAAAGCTCCAATTGTCTCTCTGCCTGGATTCATCCAGTGACCTACAAAACCATACTGGGTAATAACAAAGGACATGACACCACAGTGAAATTAGAATCACTTAGAATCAACCAATAACATTCAATGAAAACGTTTAGAGAAAAATGACCAAAGCACTCTAATGCTCTAAAACTGTAAGAGAAATTTAGTCATGCAACCATGTTGCAGTAATAACATCACTTAGTCAATTACCAGTGTATTTCTATGCTCCCAGCAGCTACCAGTAAGTCCAATGTATTTCAGTGGAATAGCTATAGTGCTATAGATCTAATAGGAATTCATCTTTTCTAGATTATGGACACTAATATATTTCTAGAATATTCCCATAATGTTTGATCTAGTGTCACCATTGTGTAAAATTTCTCATTACAATTAGCCTCGGGTATATTTTGTGTGTTAGTGTTTGTGTCCTAAACCAAGAAACTGTTCCAGTACCCGCCCTTGTGGTAATGGTATCCGTTCTTTAATAACTGTTAAAATTACAGTATTCATCTCACACTTGATGTACACTTATTCCTACCCAACATTAGGGAGTAGATTTACTAATGGACCATAATCTTTCTGGTCATCAAGAAAAAGTACTGTCTATATTACTAAAGAGGCACAGTTCAAGCTGAATAGTGTACCCGGGGGCTGTACTAATTTTATATGTATGTGTAGGAGTTTCTCTTGTAGACCATAACATTTTTGAATATTTAAATTAATCATGAAAATGTATTTTATAAAAGCTGCAGCACATCATTTCCTGCAAATTGTGCTGAATTTAACAATTAAAAAATTCTTGATTTTGTGTCTGAAATGGCAGACTGTTGTGAGTGGAAGCATTCCCCTTTTTTGTAATTGCAAAAGAAGCAGTTCTCATAATGAATGCATGAATTGAATTAACTAAACTTGACTGAACTTAAGTGTTGGAGGGAGGTAGAGAATCCCAGTTCAACACTCATACAGGGATGCATCTTGCAATCTAAAATAGCTGTTTGGCTTCACTTGTAAATGTAAAAGGTGGCCACATCCCCACCTAAACATGCAACTCATGCGTCATAAAATACCTACATGTAATTTTCAACTGGGACGCTTCCAGCACTTGGCATCTTCATGTACACCAGTCAATCCATCACATTTCTAACATGGTGCTTAATTAAAAATGTTAACTAGATCCTGAACTCAGTTTTCATTATGTTGTTAATAATACTCACTGTAAGTAAGTTAACAGTCACAAACAAGTTACTCAGCTAAGTACAAGTAAAATTATTAGTTAATAAGTCAGTTTAACTAATAAATATCTAACTTGGAAAATAGGTGAAGCGATTTACTGAAACATATATAGGCTAAAACAAACAATTCTAACAGGCTTGAGCATTAATACTTAGGATGACTATCTTTAATCATCAGTACAGCCTGAAATCTCTTAGGATAGCTTTTTTGTAATTTCTATAAGTAGTCTTCAGGAATAGGACAATAGACAATAAAACAATAAAAGGACAATAAAAGGACAATATAAAAACTCTTCTTTAGGTGATGGCTGTTATTAGTCCCTTTCTAGAAATTTCAACTTTTGATTGATTACTCCATCAGACCTGTTGCTCCTATTTTTCATTCCAGATCTTGTGCAATGTGACACACCTCATCTTTTTTCCCTCTTACCCTTCTTTAAGAATGGCTTGTAATGGCTTTGTATTTCTTTTTTGCAACTTTAATTTTTATTAGCTTTAGTTAGTATTGAAAACAATACAGTAAAGAAAATTACAAACAAACAAACAGTCTGGAGTTTACATTTCTTTCCCCACCTTCTATCACATGCAAATCTCTTTTTATGTCGTGTTTTTGGTGCCACTTAAAAATGTTTTCCACTTCCTCCATTGTCTATCATACTTACACCCCATCAGTCTAATGTTGAATGTAATTTCTGAGATACCTTCTACAATCCTAATCCAATCTTGTTGAGTGGGAGGGTCTGGGTGTAACCAGTTCTTTGTGATTGCTTTCTTTGTTGCGGCTGGGATTATTTTTACTAGATACATGTCCTCCTTTTATACCAGTTCCTTTATGTTTCCAAGGTACATCACTTGACAGGTGTTTGGGAGTGCATAACCCAGAACATTATCCATGGTCATTTTAAGGTCTTCCCAATACTTTTTTATTTTTATGCACTTCCAAAATATATGTGGGTAATCAGCTTCTGTTTCTCCACACAGTCTCCAACATTTCGGTGGACTTGAGATCTGTTTACTTTTAACTTTGGGTGTAATGAAAAAACGCGTCAAATTTTTCCAGCAAAATTCCCTCCACAACCTCAAATTCGTTGTACTGTGTTGTATTTCACAGATACTAAACCATTCCTTCTCTGTTATAGTTATGGTCAGTTTCTTTGTATTTCTTAAGTACATCACTTTCAGATACTGTTCATCTGCTATATAAATAGGTTTTTAGGCATACCACTACTTTAGTCTTTAGTATCCTCAGATATTGTTAACAGCACACTCCTAACACGTCTTGACCTTACAACTTTACAACACATTGAGGCAAATGTTGTTGTGATTTGGTGCTATATAAATAAATGGAATTGAATTAAATTGCATTATTTTATTGGTTTATGCCAGGTTCTTCGGGAATTACTTTGCTGGTGCAGTAATAACATTTTGTGCAAGTCAAACTGTGTTATTATGGTATTTGCCATAACAGTTTGGAACAAAAGATAGGAACAAAGTGTGTTTTTGTGAAAAGCTGCTAGTAACAAAATGCTTAAAGAAGTGCTTAAAACTGTCCATGTAGGCACAACACTGGTTAATCCCATGAGTTATATATATTTAATGCTCGAATGGTTCATAGGTCAGTGTTAAGTGGCTTAAAAACTTTAAAGGCCTTCAAAAGAAAGGGCAGTTGTTCGTGGCTTAAGACTTTTGCACAGTACGGTATATGGTTTTGAATTATGAATTATATTTTGGTTTGATTGTGCTTATTAGTTTTCTGGCCCCTGTATTATTTCATGTCTCTAGTGTTGTCATAAATGACTTTAGGTTTATTAGTTTCCTTTAGCCATCCAGTCCTTAGTCTCACCTCTGTGTTTGTTCTTTAGTGTTTTCCATGTCAAGTCAGTTTTGTCTTTGTGTTGGTTTACCATTTTGTTACTGTCAAGTTTGCATGTTGAGTCCGTGTTTCAGTGTTGGTGATTTCTTGTTTTATTGGCAATCTTTGGCTGTATCCCAATTCAGGGTCTGCAGCCTTAAAGGCTGCATTTTAAGGCCGATTACGTCACAGCGGCGCGCCGAAGGCTGTCCCAATTCAAAGGCTGCTCGAAATGCGGCCCTCAAATGCGTCCTTCATTTCCCTGAATTTTAAGGCTATGGCGGTGTAGACTTCGCGGCCCGACATATCCCACAATTCATAGCGCGGCAGTCGGTGTGGATAATTTTGCCGCAGACGGCAGAAGCGTAGCGGCCGAAGAGTAAACTGTTAAACGTAAGTACTGAATATTATGTCACTTATTTATGTGCAAATGTTTAATAACGAAGAACATTAAAACATTACTGTTGGCCACATGTCGGCAAAGTTATTTGCCATTAGCGATGTTTGTACTTTCAGCGTTTACTTGGTTTTAAAGCCCCTAAAATATAATAATACAATAGCTGACCTTAATCTTACAGAGAATGTGATGATTTTGTAGATAATTAAAGTCAGTCATATATCCACAAACACAACAAGCTGAAAGTCAGTGATGCTGCTCGGTTTGCAGTCCTGAATATCACGGCACAAGCAGGATTCACTGCACTGTTAATGTTAGCTATGTTATATTGCTGCCTCTGTTCGGTGGTGTTGAGCCAAACGGACTTTAACGTGTGTTTGAACGAGCTGACGGTTCACTCGTTAAGCTGAAAGAAAGATGCTTTAATCACAGGAGTCACACATGTGTCCACTGTACCATCTGGGAACTCTTCTTGTTTAGCACTCGTAATAACACAAACACTAAATCCTCCTTCTCTTGTGCTGTTTTGTAGCAGTGTATACACCTGAGACTGTCACCTGTCTGTCTGTCCTGCACTCTCTCTCTGTTTCTTTCTCTCTGATTGTGGAATAAAAGTATGAACATGTATTTATAAGTTACACTTGTGTTTGAATCCTGCAGCTTATCACACATTTGATTTCCATGTGTGACAACTGCAAGTGTCCAGAGTGAGGACAGACTGAGGGACCCACTGCTGCACATCATCTGTGAGGCTTTGTACACCTGATGATCCACCAGGACAAACTCAGCAGTGTGTGAGGAAGAGGAGGAGGAAGAGCCAGCAGCAGCTGACAGATGGAGAGAATAGACAGACTGTTCCCTGTTTGTGAAGGAGGCATTAAGCTGTTGGGTGTTACCTGAAACTGATCGATGGCTTTCAGTGGCTCTGTGCAGTTAGTGAGAGTTTCTTTAAGATCCTCTCCGTTGGATATACCAAGCTCAGGCAGCCCCGCGAACATCTTGCTTTCAGTTTAAGCATCAATTAAATGATCTGAGTCCAAATGATGTCTTCTGACGGGAGTTTTGTCAACAAAAGTAAGTTCCTTCTGCAGAAAACAACACATTCGCCTTTTCAATGCGAGCTTCCTGTGTTGCAACTTTGTAAACACTCCGCCAGAAACATCCGCGATGAAACGTTCCAGCGTGCTACGCGGTAAAAGGGCGAGCATCAAGGGGTTCGATTGCAAGCTGCGGAGAAGCGCGAAGTCATAACGTACAAAGAGCTGATGTAAAACCGAGTGTTAAAAAAGTGTCCGCTGCATTTACTGTCTGTGATTTTCATGCTGTGTTTTTTTTCGCGGATCGTGGTAGAAGTATAATTACCTCGGAAAACTACGTTTAAAGTTTTATTTAAAGTCGCATATAAAGCCATTTTAAAATGCTTAACTAAAGAGATCAAAAAGCATGTTTGCAGACTCATACAAAAAAGTTTGAACATATTTGAAAAGTTTTACTCCATCAAAACAACTAACAACTTTTTTTCAAAAGCCTTCACTTAGCACATGGCTATTTTGAACGACACATCAGCTGTTAGTGGTGTCTTAGAGTATGTATGCCACAGTTCTTCTATATTGAACCTTAAATTGTCCCTGATTTGTTCAGAGGTAGTATGAGTGTGTGATAGAAAATGCATTCATAGACTGCCTGAATGTGTGTGTGAATGGGTTTATGTACTATAGCTTGTAGTAAAAGCTACTTTCAGTGCTCATTCAAACTAGAAAAGTGCTAAATAATGACAAGTTAATCACAAGTGGTATTGTATTGCACATTGAGTCTGGAACATTTAAAAAACGATCCCATTTATTTTGGATTTTGTGCACACTGACATGAGTAAGCTGAACATTTACTGAAATTTGTGAATCTAAAGCAAAAATTGTATAGGGCAAGCTTTACTTTAAGAATGATTTTTGCTACATAATATAAAAAGCCAACATTAAAAAGGTGTGTACTGAAGGTTTTTTGCCTGAGAGAAATTTACTTCAACTTGGCTATCTTTGGTCTCAAACCATTCCTTCATTAGCCTGTGTTTTTCTGTAGACAAAGAGAAGGTATCCCAGTGCAAAGAAGATGAGGATGATGGAGAGGAAGAGGATGCCTTTCCAGGGCCCTATGGGCAGGGCCTTCATCACTACAGGATTTTCGGCTGGAACTAGATTGGTCAGGTTTAGCATGTAACCCAAAGCCCAGCCTACAGATGCTCCTCCGGCCTACAGAAACACAAGAAGAGGTGCAGTGATATCACATCATATAGTCGATTCTATCAGTTTTTTCATTCCAGCAAATCATTTCGTTTCACCTCTCACCTTTTTTTCAAAAGAAATAGAAGGAAGGGAAACCTCATTAAAATGGTAGCCCTGTGTTAAGAGCACCTGGACGAAATTGGAGACGGCACAGACATTCTTCATGTATTTCTTATCCTGCTTTGTCCTATTCGTCATCTATAAGTGAAAATACAATGTGTGAGGTTTTGTATTATGTTATTTAAAGCTCGTCAGAATCAGAGAGATTTTATCAATCCCAGAGAGAAATTGAGTTGTCAAAGCCGGAAATATACAACAAACATCAAGCACTCATAAAAACGAGTGTAGAAACAGAGATATTGATAGATATATGATAGATAATATATGTAGATATATGTCGACAGTCACTTTAGAGCCTTCAAGTAACATGATGAAGAATTGGTGGCTTGTTTGCTGGATTTACAAATCAACACGTCTCAAAGTCTTTATGGACAGTACCTCAGAGATGCTCATGCTGCAGACGTGCCGGACAGCCTCTGCGGTTTGATTAGGAGACGTCATATCCATGTTGGTGAGGGTAGAGATGTATTTGTGAGTGAAGTAGAAAGCAGAGAATGCCTGTGGAGAAGAAAGAATAGTGCAATGGATGAAGGTTAAGTATCCCCCTACTGCTTCGACTGAATTTCAATCTGTTTTTGAAGACAGAATTAAAAATGTGATCTGTAACCACGAAGGAAGCATTAGTACAATCCATTAGGTCCTGATACAAATGCCTGTAATGCATTCCATTTTTAGTGTTTAGGAGTATTTTCAATCATCAATCAATCAATGTATGTGGGAGTGTGTGTGCGTGCGTGCGCGCATGTGTGTGTGTGTGTGTGTGTAAAGAAGAAAGGATATCAGAAAAAGCAAAAATTAGTGCTCATTCAGTGAAGAGCATACTACACTATTATTGATCTGGAACTGAGGAATTACTGACTAGAACACTGATTTCTACTGCTTTGTCAAGATTAAAAACCTGGCCATTCCCAAAGTCAAGATTGCTGCGGCCCACTTAAAAAAAACAGAAAAATCTCATAGGGCACACTAAATCTTAAGTCTTCACCCTAATCCAGGAGAAAGTGATGTATTTTCTTGAATAAAATGCATTACAAAACATAAGGAATACAGGCTGTTGGCTATTAATTGTTAATGCTGTCCAGTCATATGCATAAATCAGTATTAAGGCCAATGTGGGACCGAGCCAACCACTAGGGCACAAACTTCAAAACAAGAGCCATATATTTAGGTCAGAGTAATGAGCCATATTGCAAACTAATCACTTCATATTATCAGTTTAATTAATTTCATATAGATAAATACATTTATTTAAATATTTAATTGTATATGCTTGTGAGTAATTTCAGATTTATCTTCTGTTATTACTGTGGCGCACCTGCAGTACCTTCATCGTCCACCAGTGGGCCCACATTTCACTGGTAAAAGAGGTGTTGTATCTGAACTTAGAACTTTTTTTTATTGTCATTGTACAGTTTCTTGCACATCAAAATTAGGTAGCAAGACCACAAAGTGCAAAAGTCTATTTTAAAAAAAAAGTAAAGAAAACAATATACAAATAAGAATATATATCTAACTAATATATAATATTCTCTCTCTATATATATACACGGTGTATGAGTCACAGAAACATTGTGGGTGTGTGTATAAGGGCAGTAATATAATATATAGATAAGGGTGGAAGGGAGGTCATTGGTCATTTAGGATGGGGATGGTAATTGCACATGTGCCAGAATATTGCACAGAGAACAAAATATTGCACAGAAAAAGGGGAAGACCAAAATATTGCACATGGAATAGAGGCAACATAGTCAATAGCAGCGACAGAGTGACTGATATGTAATAAAGTGAATGCCGGATTCCTGTGATTTTATCCAAACGTTTTCTTGAAACTTTCCAGCTCTTTAAGTCTTGTATGCTTGTCTGTATAACTTTTTGTGTGGGAGTAAGTCTCTTAGGCAAAAATTGCAGAAAGTGTGTATAAGGGATTCAAAATATCTACCAGAGAGCTTTCATACACGTGACGATTTCAGTGTAACCATCTCCTGGAAGGTTTCAAACTGTGTCCACATAGGAAGCAATTCACTCGTTCCATATCTTTAAAGTTGGTGGTTGTTCACTAATGAACATTCCAGGGTCTGGTTGCATAGCTGTTTGATGCAATTACTACCATACTACCACTGACTCTCTCTTTCTTTTCTTTCCCGTCTGTGTTTGTGTGTGTCTGTCTGTGGGCATGTTTTCTGTTGACAGTGTGTCTGCCATTGGACAGCCTGTATTATCTCTGTCTCTTAACCTCCGATTCAAAGATAGCAATTTTACTCCAACAATCTGTAAATAAACCTGTTGAATATTTTAACAGTGCTTTGTGAAGGTGTTTGGATGGAGGGTTCCAGGGGATCATTGAGATTATCCTAGATGAAAAAAGAAAAGAGGCACGGTACATGCTGGATAGGTCGCCACTCCATCAGAGAGCGGGGAGGAAGCTACTCAGCATCACATTCATACTAACAGCAGGTTAAGATATCTCAATTAACCTACCATGCATAGGTTTTAACTGATCACTCAGAAAACATGCACACAAAAACCCAGGTGACCTAGAGCTTCTTTTCTATGAATTATGAATGCTAATAATTGTGTGGGAAAAACAGTAGAATTAGAACTTAAGAACTAAAAAAAAACCTCACTGTAATCAATACAATGAGCAATCCAAGAACAAAGAATTAAAAATGATACCCAAAACTGAGTCTACGTTATGCTTCTATGCTTTTTTGCCTCAATATAGGATATTTTAGACAACATCTAAAAGCCTCTCACCATGAATCTTCCTCTCAAGCTGGGCTGAAAGACTCCATTAAAGGAGCACTTGGAGTATTTGCAACTCTCAAAGGAGAACATCTTCTTTACAGTCTCTAAGCATTTTTGGTAGTCTCCTGTGCCCACAACGTTTACATTCCTTTCCAGGTCAATCTTGTCTGGTTTGGAGTCCACAGTACACGGAGAATCAAAGACGTCCTTCCCCAGGATGACAGATTCGTTGAACTGCTTTGGATAGCAGGGGTGCAACACTGTGCTCTTTGGATAGTTATCCTTAAAGTTAGAAGATTAAAATTTTATTAGAAAACATTTTTTAACAATTTTTTTCACAAAGATCATTTCACCATATTGAAGCTATAAAAGCCAATCATAACACAGACACTGCATTGTTCTAAGGTTCCTCGTAGCAACAACTCTGATTTTCCTAAAAATGGTAAAGGCTGGTTATTTAATTTGGTTAACAAGCTAGCAGTTCTCCTGTCCAATCTTTATGGCAAGCTTTCATCTCTCTCTTAACAAGAATGTAACAATATGATCCCAAAATGTGTCAAATGTGAACTTAATCCATTTAGTAAGCTTAATGGAGATGTGTTTCAAACATCCTTATTGCTTAGTAGGACTGCAGCAAGACAATAAAATGTTTACATATGCTGTTTTATATGATCTTGCTATTTGAACTTCTCAGTTGTTGAGAAGATACAGAATCATTATAACAAACAGGGATTATTACAATTGAAATGGTTGCCATTAACAGTTAGAGTCTTTTAACTTGTTGAACAGTACCTTAATGAGATGAGCCAGCAGTTTCCTTAAATACTGGTCTTGGCCATAGCATAGGAAGCTCTGGGTGTATAGTCTGTAGGTGTTTCCAAAAAGCTTCAACTCCATTGTGTTACTTTCATTCTCCACCTTTTCAGAGGTCTCAAAGGTAATCTGAGTAGATGCTCCTCCTAAATCCAAAGCTCCAATTGTCTCTCTGCCTGGATTCATCCAGTGACCTACAAAACCATACTGGGTAATAACAAAGGACATGACACCACAGTGAAATTAGAATCACTTAGAATCAACCAATAACATTCAATGAAAACGTTTAGAGAAAAATGACCAAAGCACTCTAATGCTCTAAAACTGTAAGAGAAATTTAGTCATGCAACCATGTTGCAGTAATAACATCACTTAGTCAATTACCAGTGTATTTCTATGCTCCCAGCAGCTACCAGTAAGTCCAATGTATTTCAGTGGAATAGCTATAGTGCTATAGATCTAATAGGAATTCATCTTTTCTAGATTATGGACACTAATATATTTCTAGAATATTCCCATAATGTTTGATCTAGTGTCACCATTGTGTAAAATTTCTCATTACAATTAGCCTCGGGTATATTTTGTGTGTTAGTGTTTGTGTCCTAAACCAAGAAACTGTTCCAGTACCCGCCCTTGTGGTAATGGTATCCGTTCTTTAATAACTGTTAAAATTACAGTATTCATCTCACACTTGATGTACACTTATTCCTACCCAACATTAGGGAGTAGATTTACTAATGGACCATAATCTTTCTGGTCATCAAGAAAAAGTACTGTCTATATTACTAAAGAGGCACAGTTCAAGCTGAATAGTGTACCCGGGGGCTGTACTAATTTTATATGTATGTGTAGGAGTTTCTCTTGTAGACCATAACATTTTTGAATATTTAAATTAATCATGAAAATGTATTTTATAAAAGCTGCAGCACATCATTTCCTGCAAATTGTGCTGAATTTAACAATTAAAAAATTCTTGATTTTGTGTCTGAAATGGCAGACTGTTGTGAGTGGAAGCATTCCCCTTTTTTGTAATTGCAAAAGAAGCAGTTCTCATAATGAATGCATGAATTGAATTAACTAAACTTGACTGAACTTAAGTGTTGGAGGGAGGTAGAGAATCCCAGTTCAACACTCATACAGGGATGCATCTTGCAATCTAAAATAGCTGTTTGGCTTCACTTGTAAATGGAAAAGGTGGCCACATCCCCACCTAAACATGCAACTCATGCGTCATAAAATACCTACATGTAATTTTCAACTGGGACGCTTCCAGCACTTGGCATCTTCATGTACACCAGTCAATCCATCACATTTCTAACATGGTGCTTAATTAAAAATGTTAACTAGATCCTGAACTCAGTTTTCATTATGTTGTTAATAATACTCACTGTAAGTAAGTTAACAGTCACAAACAAGTTACTCAGCTAAGTACAAGTAAAATTATTAGTTAATAAGTCAGTTTAACTAATAAATATCTAACTTGGAAAATAGGTGAAGCGATTTACTGAAACATATATAGGCTAAAACAAACAATTCTAACAGGCTTGAGCATTAATACTTAGGATGACTATCTTTAATCATCAGTACAGCCTGAAATCTCTTAGGATAGCTTTTTTGTAATTTCTATAAGTAGTCTTCAGGAATAGGACAATAGACAATAAAACAATAAAAGGACAATAAAAGGACAATATAAAAACTCTTCTTTAGGTGATGGCTGTTATTAGTCCCTTTCTAGAAATTTCAACTTTTGATTGATTACTCCATCAGACCTGTTGCTCCTATTTTTCATTCCAGATCTTGTGCAATGTGACACACCTCATCTTTTTTCCCTCTTACCCTTCTTTAAGAATGGCTTGTAATGGCTTTGTATTTCTTTTTTGCAACTTTAATTTTTATTAGCTTTAGTTAGTATTGAAAACAATACAGTAAAGAAAATTACAAACAAACAAACAGTCTGGAGTTTACATTTCTTTCCCCACCTTCTATCACATGCAAATCTCTTTTTATGTCGTGTTTTTGGTGCCACTTAAAAATGTTTTCCACTTCCTCCATTGTCTATCATACTTACACCCCATCAGTCTAATGTTGAATGTAATTTCTGAGATACCTTCTACAATCCTAATCCAATCTTGTTGAGTGGGAGGGTCTGGGTGTAACCAGTTCTTTGTGATTGCTTTCTTTGTTGCGGCTGGGATTATTTTTACTAGATACATGTCCTCCTTTTATACCAGTTCCTTTATGTTTCCAAGGTACATCACTTGACAGGTGTTTGGGAGTGCATAACCCAGAACATTATCCATGGTCATTTTAAGGTCTTCCCAATACTTTTTTATTTTTATGCACTTCCAAAATATATGTGGGTAATCAGCTTCTGTTTCTCCACACAGTCTCCAACATTTCGGTGGACTTGAGATCTGTTTACTTTTAACTTTGGGTGTAATGAAAAAACGCGTCAAATTTTTCCAGCAAAATTCCCTCCACAACCTCAAATTCGTTGTACTGTGTTGTATTTCACAGATACTAAACCATTCCTTCTCTGTTATAGTTATGGTCAGTTTCTTTGTATTTCTTAAGTACATCACTTTCAGATACTGTTCATCTGCTATATAAATAGGTTTTTAGGCATACCACTACTTTAGTCTTTAGTATCCTCAGATATTGTTAACAGCACACTCCTAACACGTCTTGACCTTACAACTTTACAACACATTGAGGCAAATGTTGTTGTGATTTGGTGCTATATAAATAAATGGAATTGAATTAAATTGCATTATTTTATTGGTTTATGCCAGGTTCTTCGGGAATTACTTTGCTGGTGCAGTAATAACATTTTGTGCAAGTCAAACTGTGTTATTATGGTATTTGCCATAACAGTTTGGAACAAAAGATAGGAACAAAGTGTGTTTTTGTGAAAAGCTGCTAGTAACAAAATGCTTAAAGAAGTGCTTAAAACTGTCCATGTAGGCACAACACTGGTTAATCCCATGAGTTATATATATTTAATGCTCGAATGGTTCATAGGTCAGTGTTAAGTGGCTTAAAAACTTTAAAGGCCTTCAAAAGAAAGGGCAGTTGTTCGTGGCTTAAGACTTTTGCACAGTACGGTATATGGTTTTGAATTATGAATTATATTTTGGTTTGATTGTGCTTATTAGTTTTCTGGCCCCTGTATTATTTCATGTCTCTAGTGTTGTCATAAATGACTTTAGGTTTATTAGTTTCCTTTAGCCATCCAGTCCTTAGTCTCACCTCTGTGTTTGTTCTTTAGTGTTTTCCATGTCAAGTCAGTTTTGTCTTTGTGTTGGTTTACCATTTTGTTACTGTCAAGTTTGCATGTTGAGTCCGTGTTTCAGTGTTGGTGATTTCTTGTTTTATTGGCAATCTTTGGCTGTATCCCAATTCAGGGTCTGCAGCCTTAAAGGCTGCATTTTAAGGCCGATTACGTCACAGCGGCGCGCCGAAGGCTGTCCCAATTCAAAGGCTGCTCGAAATGCGGCCCTCAAATGCGTCCTTCATTTCCCTGAATTTTAAGGCTATGGCGGTGTAGACTTCGCGGCCCGACATATCCCACAATTCATAGCGCGGCAGTCGGTGTGGATAATTTTGCCGCAGACGGCAGAAGCGTAGCGGCCGAAGAGTAAACTGTTAAACGTAAGTACTGAATATTATGTCACTTATTTATGTGCAAATGTTTAATAACGAAGAACATTAAAACATTACTGTTGGCCACATGTCGGCAAAGTTATTTGCCATTAGCGATGTTTGTACTTTCAGCGTTTACTTGGTTTTAAAGCCCCTAAAATATAATAATACAATAGCTGACCTTAATCTTACAGAGAATGTGATGATTTTGTAGATAATTAAAGTCAGTCATATATCCACAAACACAACAAGCTGAAAGTCAGTGATGCTGCTCGGTTTGCAGTCCTGAGTATCACGGCACAAGCAGGATTCACTGCACTGTTAATGTTAGCTATGTTATATTGCTGCCTCTGTTCGGTGGTGTTGAGCCAAACGGACTTTAACGTGTGTTTGAACGAGCTGACGGTTCACTCGTTAAGCTGAAAGAAAGATGCTTTAATCACAGGAGTCACACATGTGTCCACTGTACCATCTGGGAACTCTTCTTGTTTAGCACTCGTAATAACACAAACACTAAATCCTCCTTCTCTTGTGCTGTTTTGTAGCAGTGTATACACCTGAGACTGTCACCTGTCTGTCTGTCCTGCACTCTCTCTCTGTTTCTTTCTCTCTGATTGTGGAATAAAAGTATGAACATGTATTTATAAGTTACACTTGTGTTTGAATCCTGCAGCTTATCACACATTTGATTTCCATGTGTGACAACTGCAAGTGTCCAGAGTGAGGACAGACTGAGGGACCCACTGCTGCACATCATCTGTGAGGCTTTGTACACCTGATGATCCACCAGGACAAACTCAGCAGTGTGTGAGGAAGAGGAGGAGGAAGAGCCAGCAGCAGCTGACAGATGGAGAGAATAGACAGACTGTTCCCTGTTTGTGAAGGAGGCATTAAGCTGTTGGGTGTTACCTGAAACTGATCGATGGCTTTCAGTGGCTCTGTGCAGTTAGTGAGAGTTTCTTTAAGATCCTCTCCGTTGGATATACCAAGCTCAGGCAGCCCCGCGAACATCTTGCTTTCAGTTTAAGCATCAATTAAATGATCTGAGTCCAAATGATGTCTTCTGACGGGAGTTTTGTCAACAAAAGTAAGTTCCTTCTGCAGAAAACAACACATTCGCCTTTTCAATGCGAGCTTCCTGTGTTGCAACTTTGTAAACACTCCGCCAGAAACATCCGCGATGAAACGTTCCAGCGTGCTACGCGGTAAAAGGGCGAGCATCAAGGGGTTCGATTGCAAGCTGCGGAGAAGCGCGAAGTCATAACGTACAAAGAGCTGATGTAAAACCGAGTGTTAAAAAAGTGTCCGCTGCATTTACTGTCTGTGATTTTCATGCTGTGTTTTTTTTCGCGGATCGTGGTAGAAGTATAATTACCTCGGAAAACTACGTTTTATTTAAAGTCGCATATAAAGCCATTTTAAAATGCTTAACTAAAGAGATCAAAAAGCATGTTTGCAGACTCATACAAAAAAGTTTGAACATATTTGAAAAGTTTTACTCCATCAAAACAACTAACAACTTTTTTTCAAAAGCCTTCACTTAGCACATGGCTATTTTGAACGACACATCAGCTGTTAGTGGTGTCTTAGAGTATGTATGCCACAGTTCTTCTATATTGAACCTTAAATTGTCCCTGATTTGTTCAGAGGTAGTATGAGTGTGTGATAGAAAATGCATTCATAGACTGCCTGAATGTGTGTGTGAATGGGTTTATGTACTATAGCTTGTAGTAAAAGCTACTTTCAGTGCTCATTCAAACTAGAAAAGTGCTAAATAATGACAAGTTAATCACAAGTGGTATTGTATTGCACATTGAGTCTGGAACATTTAAAAAACGATCCCATTTATTTTGGATTTTGTGCACACTGACATGAGTAAGCTGAACATTTACTGAAATTTGTGAATCTAAAGCAAAAATTGTATAGGGCAAGCTTTACTTTAAGAATGATTTTTGCTACATAATATAAAAAGCCAACATTAAAAAGGTGTGTACTGAAGGTTTTTTGCCTGAGAGAAATTTACTTCAACTTGGCTATCTTTGGTCTCAAACCATTCCTTCATTAGCCTGTGTTTTTCTGTAGACAAAGAGAAGGTATCCCAGTGCAAAGAAGATGAGGATGATGGAGAGGAAGAGGATGCCTTTCCAGGGCCCTATGGGCAGGGCCTTCATCACTACAGGATTTTCGGCTGGAACTAGATTGGTCAGGTTTAGCATGTAACCCAAAGCCCAGCCTACAGATGCTCCTCCGGCCTACAGAAACACAAGAAGAGGTGCAGTGATATCACATCATATAGTCGATTCTATCAGTTTTTTCATTCCAGCAAATCATTTCGTTTCACCTCTCACCTTTTTTTCAAAAGAAATAGAAGGAAGGGAAACCTCATTAAAATGGTAGCCCTGTGTTAAGAGCACCTGGACGAAATTGGAGACGGCACAGACATTCTTCATGTATTTCTTATCCTGCTTTGTCCTATTCGTCATCTATAAGTGAAAATACAATGTGTGAGGTTTTGTATTATGTTATTTAAAGCTCGTCAGAATCAGAGAGATTTTATCAATCCCAGAGAGAAATTGAGTTGTCAAAGCCGGAAATATACAACAAACATCAAGCACTCATAAAAACGAGTGTAGAAACAGAGATATTGATAGATATATGATAGATAATATATGTAGATATATGTCGACAGTCACTTTAGAGCCTTCAAGTAACATGATGAAGAATTGGTGGCTTGTTTGCTGGATTTACAAATCAACACGTCTCAAAGTCTTTATGGACAGTACCTCAGAGATGCTCATGCTGCAGACGTGCCGGACAGCCTCTGCGGTTTGATTAGGAGACGTCATATCCATGTTGGTGAGGGTAGAGATGTATTTGTGAGTGAAGTAGAAAGCAGAGAATGCCTGTGGAGAAGAAAGAATAGTGCAATGGATGAAGGTTAAGTATCCCCCTACTGCTTCGACTGAATTTCAATCTGTTTTTGAAGACAGAATTAAAAATGTGATCTGTAACCACGAAGGAAGCATTAGTACAATCCATTAGGTCCTGATACAAATGCCTGTAATGCATTCCATTTTTAGTGTTTAGGAGTATTTTCAATCATCAATCAATCAATGTATGTGGGAGTGTGTGTGCGTGCGTGCGCGCATGTGTGTGTAAAGAAGAAAGGATATCAGAAAAAGCAAAAATTAGTGCTCATTCAGTGAAGAGCATACTACACTATTATTGATCTGGAACTGAGGAATTACTGACTAGAACACTGATTTCTACTGCTTTGTCAAGATTAAAAACCTGGCCATTCCCAAAGTCAAGATTGCTGCGGCCCACTTAAAAAAAACAGAAAAATCTCATAGGGCACACTAAATCTTAAGTCTTCACCCTAATCCAGGAGAAAGTGATGTATTTTCTTGAATAAAATGCATTACAAAACATAAGGAATACAGGCTGTTGGCTATTAATTGTTAATGCTGTCCAGTCATATGCATAAATCAGTATTAAGGCCAATGTGGGACCGAGCCAACCACTAGGGCACAAACTTCAAAACAAGAGCCATATATTTAGGTCAGAGTAATGAGCCATATTGCAAACTAATCACTTCATATTATCAGTTTAATTAATTTCATATAGATAAATACATTTATTTAAATATTTAATTGTATATGCTTGTGAGTAATTTCAGATTTATCTTCTGTTATTACTGTGGCGCACCTGCAGTACCTTCATCGTCCACCAGTGGGCCCACATTTCACTGGTAAAAGAGGTGTTGTATCTGAACTTAGAACTTTTTTTTATTGTCATTGTACAGTTTCTTGCACATCAAAATTAGGTAGCAAGACCACAAAGTGCAAAAGTCTATTTTAAAAAAAAAGTAAAGAAAACAATATACAAATAAGAATATATATCTAACTAATATATAATATTCTCTCTCTATATATATACACGGTGTATGAGTCACAGAAACATTGTGGGTGTGTGTATAAGGGCAGTAATATAATATATAGATAAGGGTGGAAGGGAGGTCATTGGTCATTTAGGATGGGGATGGTAATTGCACATGTGCCAGAATATTGCACAGAGAACAAAATATTGCACAGAAAAAGGGGAAGACCAAAATATTGCACATGGAATAGAGGCAACATAGTCAATAGCAGCGACAGAGTGACTGATATGTAATAAAGTGAATGCCGGATTCCTGTGATTTTATCCAAACGTTTTCTTGAAACTTTCCAGCTCTTTAAGTCTTGTATGCTTGTCTGTATAACTTTTTGTGTGGGAGTAAGTCTCTTAGGCAAAAATTGCAGAAAGTGTGTATAAGGGATTCAAAATATCTACCAGAGAGCTTTCATACACGTGACGATTTCAGTGTAACCATCTCCTGGAAGGTTTCAAACTGTGTCCACATAGGAAGCAATTCACTCGTTCCATATCTTTAAAGTTGGTGGTTGTTCACTAATGAACATTCCAGGGTCTGGTTGCATAGCTGTTTGATGCAATTACTACCATACTACCACTGACTCTCTCTTTCTTTTCTTTCCCGTCTGTGTTTGTGTGTGTCTGTCTGTGGGCATGTTTTCTGTTGACAGTGTGTCTGCCATTGGACAGCCTGTATTATCTCTGTCTCTTAACCTCCGATTCAAAGATAGCAATTTTACTCCAACAATCTGTAAATAAACCTGTTGAATATTTTAACAGTGCTTTGTGAAGGTGTTTGGATGGAGGGTTCCAGGGGATCATTGAGATTATCCTAGATGAAAAAAGAAAAGAGGCGCGGTACATGCTGGATAGGTCGCCACTCCATCAGAGAGCGGGGAGGAAGCTACTCAGCATCACATTCATACTAACAGCAGGTTAAGATATCTCAATTAACCTACCATGCATAGGTTTTAACTGATCACTCAGAAAACATGCACACAAAAACCCAGGTGACCTAGAGCTTCTTTTCTATGAATTATGAATGCTAATAATTGTGTGGGAAAAACAGTAGAATTAGAACTTAAGAACTAAAAAAAAAACTCACTGTAATCAATACAATGAGCAATCCAAGAACAAAGAATTAAAAATGATACCCAAAACTGAGTCTACGTTATGCTTCTATGCTTTTTTGCCTCAATATAGGATATTTTAGACAACATCTAAAAGCCTCTCACCATGAATCTTCCTCTCAAGCTGGGCTGAAAGACTCCATTAAAGGAGCACTTGGAGTATTTGCAACTCTCAAAGGAGAACATCTTCTTTACAGTCTCTAAGCATTTTTGGTAGTCTCCTGTGCCCACAACGTTTACATTCCTTTCCAGGTCAATCTTGTCTGGTTTGGAGTCCACAGTACACGGAGAATCAAAGACGTCCTTCCCCAGGATGACAGATTCGTTGAACTGCTTTGGATAGCAGGGGTGCAACACTGTGCTCTTTGGATAGTTATCCTTAAAGTTAGAAGATTAAAATTTTATTAGAAAACATTTTTTAACAATTTTTTTCACAAAGATCATTTCACCATATTGAAGCTATAAAAGCCAATCATAACACAGACACTGCATTGTTCTAAGGTTCCTCGTAGCAACAACTCTGATTTTCCTAAAAATGGTAAAGGCTGGTTATTTAATTTGGTTAACAAGCTAGCAGTTCTCCTGTCCAATCTTTATGGCAAGCTTTCATCTCTCTCTTAACAAGAATGTAACAATATGATCCCAAAATGTGTCAAATGTGAACTTAATCCATTTAGTAAGCTTAATGGAGATGTGTTTCAAACATCCTTATTGCTTAGTAGGACTGCAGCAAGACAATAAAATGTTTACATATGCTGTTTTATATGATCTTGCTATTTGAACTTCTCAGTTGTTGAGAAGATACAGAATCATTATAACAAACAGGGATTATTACAATTGAAATGGTTGCCATTAACAGTTAGAGTCTTTTAACTTGTTGAACAGTACCTTAATGAGATGAGCCAGCAGTTTCCTTAAATACTGGTCTTGGCCGTAGCATAGGAAGCTCTGGGTGTATAGTCTGTAGGTGTTTCCAAAAAGCTTCAACTCCATTGTGTTACTTTCATTCTCCACCTTTTCAGAGGTCTCAAAGGTAATCTGAGTAGATGCTCCTCCTAAATCCAAAGCTCCAATTGTCTCTCTGCCTGGATTCATCCAGTGACCTACAAAACCATACTGGGTAATAACAAAGGACATGACACCACAGTGAAATTAGAATCACTTAGAATCAACCAATAACATTCAATGAAAACGTTTAGAGAAAAATGACCAAAGCACTCTAATGCTCTAAAACTGTAAGAGAAATTTAGTCATGCAACCATGTTGCAGTAATAACATCACTTAGTCAATTACCAGTGTATTTCTATGCTCCCAGCAGCTACCAGTAAGTCCAATGTATTTCAGTGGAATAGCTATAGTGCTATAGATCTAATAGGAATTCATCTTTTCTAGATTATGGACACTAATATATTTCTAGAATATTCCCATAATGTTTGATCTAGTGTCACCATTGTGTAAAATTTCTCATTACAATTAGCCTCGGGTATATTTTGTGTGTTAGTGTTTGTGTCCTAAACCAAGAAACTGTTCCAGTACCCGCCCTTGTGGTAATGGTATCCGTTCTTTAATAACTGTTAAAATTACAGTATTCATCTCACACTTGATGTACACTTATTCCTACCCAACATTAGGGAGTAGATTTACTAATGGACCATAATCTTTCTGGTCATCAAGAAAAAGTACTGTCTATATTACTAAAGAGGCACAGTTCAAGCTGAATAGTGTACCCGGGGGCTGTACTAATTTTATATGTATGTGTAGGAGTTTCTCTTGTAGACCATAACATTTTTGAATATTTAAATTAATCATGAAAATGTATTTTATAAAAGCTGCAGCACATCATTTCCTGCAAATTGTGCTGAATTTAACAATTAAAAAATTCTTGATTTTGTGTCTGAAATGGCAGACTGTTGTGAGTGGAAGCATTCCCCTTTTTTGTAATTGCAAAAGAAGCAGTTCTCATAATGAATGCATGAATTGAATTAACTAAACTTGACTGAACTTAAGTGTTGGAGGGAGGTAGAGAATCCCAGTTCAACACTCATACAGGGATGCATCTTGCAATCTAAAATAGCTGTTTGGCTTCACTTGTAAATGGAAAAGGTGGCCACATCCCCACCTAAACATGCAACTCATGCGTCATAAAATACCTACATGTAATTTTCAACTGGGACGCTTCCAGCACTTGGCATCTTCATGTACACCAGTCAATCCATCACATTTCTAACATGGTGCTTAATTAAAAATGTTAACTAGATCCTGAACTCAGTTTTCATTATGTTGTTAATAATACTCACTGTAAGTAAGTTAACAGTCACAAACAAGTTACTCAGCTAAGTACAAGTAAAATTATTAGTTAATAAGTCAGTTTAACTAATAAATATCTAACTTGGAAAATAGGTGAAGCGATTTACTGAAACATATATAGGCTAAAACAAACAATTCTAACAGGCTTGAGCATTAATACTTAGGATGACTATCTTTAATCATCAGTACAACCTGAAATCTCTTAGGATAGCTTTTTTGTAATTTCTATAAGTAGTCTTCAGGAATAGGACAATAGACAATAAAACAATAAAAGGACAATAAAAGGACAATATAAAAACTCTTCTTTAGGTGATGGCTGTTATTAGTCCCTTTCTAGAAATTTCAACTTTTGATTGATTACTCCATCAGACCTGTTGCTCCTATTTTTCATTCCAGATCTTGTGCAATGTGACACACCTCATCTTTTTTCCCTCTTACCCTTCTTTAAGAATGGCTTGTAATGGCTTTGTATTTCTTTTTTGCAACTTTAATTTTTATTAGCTTTAGTTAGTATTGAAAACAATACAGTAAAGAAAATTACAAACAAACAAACAGTCTGGAGTTTACATTTCTTTCCCCACCTTCTATCACATGCAAATCTCTTTTTATGTCGTGTTTTTGGTGCCACTTAAAAATGTTTTCCACTTCCTCCATTGTCTATCATACTTACACCCCATCAGTCTAATGTTGAATGTAATTTCTGAGATACCTTCTACAATCCTAATCCAATCTTGTTGAGTGGGAGGGTCTGGGTGTAACCAGTTCTTTGTGATTGCTTTCTTTGTTGCGGCTGGGATTATTTTTACTAGATACATGTCCTCCTTTTATACCAGTTCCTTTATGTTTCCAAGGTACATCACTTGACAGGTGTTTGGGAGTGCATAACCCAGAACATTATCCATGGTCATTTTAAGGTCTTCCCAATACTTTTTTATTTTTATGCACTTCCAAAATATATGTGGGTAATCAGCTTCTGTTTCTCCACACAGTCTCCAACATTTCGGTGGACTTGAGATCTGTTTACTTTTAACTTTGGGTGTAATGAAAAAACGCGTCAAATTTTTCCAGCAAAATTCCCTCCACAACCTCAAATTCGTTGTACTGTGTTGTATTTCACAGATACTAAACCATTCCTTCTCTGTTATAGTTATGGTCAGTTTCTTTGTATTTCTTAAGTACATCACTTTCAGATACTGTTCATCTGCTATATAAATAGGTTTTTAGGCATACCACTACTTTAGTCTTTAGTATCCTCAGATATTGTTAACAGCACACTCCTAACACGTCTTGACCTTACAACTTTACAACACATTGAGGCAAATGTTGTTGTGATTTGGTGCTATATAAATAAATGGAATTGAATTAAATTGCATTATTTTATTGGTTTATGCCAGGTTCTTCGGGAATTACTTTGCTGGTGCAGTAATAACATTTTGTGCAAGTCAAACTGTGTTATTATGGTATTTGCCATAACAGTTTGGAACAAAAGATAGGAACAAAGTGTGTTTTTGTGAAAAGCTGCTAGTAACAAAATGCTTAAAGAAGTGCTTAAAACTGTCCATGTAGGCACAACACTGGTTAATCCCATGAGTTATATATATTTAATGCTCGAATGGTTCATAGGTCAGTGTTAAGTGGCTTAAAAACTTTAAAGGCCTTCAAAAGAAAGGGCAGTTGTTCGTGGCTTAAGACTTTTGCACAGTACGGTATATGGTTTTGAATTATGAATTATATTTTGGTTTGATTGTGCTTATTAGTTTTCTGGCCCCTGTATTATTTCATGTCTCTAGTGTTGTCATAAATGACTTTAGGTTTATTAGTTTCCTTTAGCCATCCAGTCCTTAGTCTCACCTCTGTGTTTGTTCTTTAGTGTTTTCCATGTCAAGTCAGTTTTGTCTTTGTGTTGGTTTACCATTTTGTTACTGTCAAGTTTGCATGTTGAGTCCGTGTTTCAGTGTTGGTGATTTCTTGTTTTATTGGCAATCTTTGGCTGTATCCCAATTCAGGGTCTGCAGCCTTAAAGGCTGCATTTTAAGGCCGATTACGTCACAGCGGCGCGCCGAAGGCTGTCCCAATTCAAAGGCTGCTCGAAATGCGGCCCTCAAATGCGTCCTTCATTTCCCTGAATTTTAAGGCTATGGCGGTGTAGACTTCGCGGCCCGACATATCCCACAATTCATAGCGCGGCAGTCGGTGTGGATAATTTTGCCGCAGACGGCAGAAGCGTAGCGGCCGAAGAGTAAACTGTTAAACGTAAGTACTGAATATTATGTCACTTATTTATGTGCAAATGTTTAATAACGAAGAACATTAAAACATTACTGTTGGCCACATGTCGGCAAAGTTATTTGCCATTAGCGATGTTTGTACTTTCAGCGTTTACTTGGTTTTAAAGCCCCTAAAATATAATAATACAATAGCTGACCTTAATCTTACAGAGAATGTGATGATTTTGTAGATAATTAAAGTCAGTCATATATCCACAAACACAACAAGCTGAAAGTCAGTGATGCTGCTCGGTTTGCAGTCCTGAATATCACGGCACAAGCAGGATTCACTGCACTGTTAATGTTAGCTATGTTATATTGCTGCCTCTGTTCGGTGGTGTTGAGCCAAACGGACTTTAACGTGTGTTTGAACGAGCTGACGGTTCACTCGTTAAGCTGAAAGAAAGATGCTTTAATCACAGGAGTCACACATGTGTCCACTGTACCATCTGGGAACTCTTCTTGTTTAGCACTCGTAATAACACAAACACTAAATCCTCCTTCTCTTGTGCTGTTTTGTAGCAGTGTATACACCTGAGACTGTCACCTGTCTGTCTGTCCTGCACTCTCTCTCTGTTTCTTTCTCACTGATTGTGGAATAAAAGTATGAACATGTATTTATAAGTTACACTTGTGTTTGAATCCTGCAGCTTATCACACATTTGATTTCCATGTGTGACAACTGCAAGTGTCCAGAGTGAGGACAGACTGAGGGACCCACTGCTGCACATCATCTGTGAGGCTTTGTACACCTGATGATCCACCAGGACAAACTCAGCAGTGTGTGAGGAAGAGGAGGAGGAAGAGCCAGCAGCAGCTGACAGATGGAGAGAATAGACAGACTGTTCCCTGTTTGTGAAGGAGGCATTAAGCTGTTGGGTGTTACCTGAAACTGATCGATGGCTTTCAGTGGCTCTGTGCAGTTAGTGAGAGTTTCTTTAAGATCCTCTCCGTTGGATATACCAAGCTCAGGCAGCCCCGCGAACATCTTGCTTTCAGTTTAAGCATCAATTAAATGATCTGAGTCCAAATGATGTCTTCTGACGGGAGTTTTGTCAACAAAAGTAAGTTCCTTCTGCAGAAAACAACACATTCGCCTTTTCAATGCGAGCTTCCTGTGTTGCAACTTTGTAAACACTCCGCCAGAAACATCCGCGATGAAACGTTCCAGCGTGCTACGCGGTAAAAGGGCGAGCATCAAGGGGTTCGATTGCAAGCTGCGGAGAAGCGCGAAGTCATAACGTACAAAGAGCTGATGTAAAACCGAGTGTTAAAAAAGTGTCCGCTGCATTTACTGTCTGTGATTTTCATGCTGTGTTTTTTTTCGCGGATCGTGGTAGAAGTATAATTACCTCGGAAAACTACGTTTAAAGTTTTATTTAAAGTCGCATATAAAGCCATTTTAAAATGCTTAACTAAAGAGATCAAAAAGCATGTTTGCAGACTCATACAAAAAAGTTTGAACATATTTGAAAAGTTTTACTCCATCAAAACAACTAACAACTTTTTTTCAAAAGCCTTCACTTAGCACATGGCTATTTTGAACGACACATCAGCTGTTAGTGGTGTCTTAGAGTATGTATGCCACAGTTCTTCTATATTGAACCTTAAATTGTCCCTGATTTGTTCAGAGGTAGTATGAGTGTGTGATAGAAAATGCATTCATAGACTGCCTGAATGTGTGTGTGAATGGGTTTATGTACTATAGCTTGTAGTAAAAGCTACTTTCAGTGCTCATTCAAACTAGAAAAGTGCTAAATAATGACAAGTTAATCACAAGTGGTATTGTATTGCACATTGAGTCTGGAACATTTAAAAAACGATCCCATTTATTTTGGATTTTGTGCACACTGACATGAGTAAGCTGAACATTTACTGAAATTTGTGAATCTAAAGCAAAAATTGTATAGGGCAAGCTTTACTTTAAGAATGATTTTTGCTACATAATATAAAAAGCCAACATTAAAAAGGTGTGTACTGAAGGTTTTTTGCCTGAGAGAAATTTACTTCAACTTGGCTATCTTTGGTCTCAAACCATTCCTTCATTAGCCTGTGTTTTTCTGTAGACAAAGAGAAGGTATCCCAGTGCAAAGAAGATGAGGATGATGGAGAGGAAGAGGATGCCTTTCCAGGGCCCTATGGGCAGGGCCTTCATCACTACAGGATTTTCGGCTGGAACTAGATTGGTCAGGTTTAGCATGTAACCCAAAGCCCAGCCTACAGATGCTCCTCCGGCCTACAGAAACACAAGAAGAGGTGCAGTGATATCACATCATATAGTCGATTCTATCAGTTTTTTCATTCCAGCAAATCATTTCGTTTCACCTCTCACCTTTTTTTCAAAAGAAATAGAAGGAAGGGAAACCTCATTAAAATGGTAGCCCTGTGTTAAGAGCACCTGGACGAAATTGGAGACGGCACAGACATTCTTCATGTATTTCTTATCCTGCTTTCATTCGTCATCTATAAGTGAAAATACAATGTGTGAGGTTTTGTATTATGTTATTTAAAGCTCGTCAGAATCAGAGAGATTTTATCAATCCCAGAGAGAAATTGAGTTGTCAAAGCCGGAAATATACAACAAACATCAAGCACTCATAAAAACGAGTGTAGAAACAGAGATATTGATAGATATATGATAGATAATATATGTAGATACAGTGGCTTGCAAAAGTATTCGGCCCCCTTGAACTTTCCCACATTTTGTCACATTACAGCCACAAACATGAATCAATTTTATTGGAATTCCACTTGAAAGACCAATACAAAGTGGTGTACACGTGAGAAGTGGAACGAAAATCATACATGATTCCAAACATTTTTTACAAATAAATAACTGAAAAGTGGGGTGTGCGTAATTATTCAGCCCCCTTTGGTCTGAGTGGAGTCAGTTGCCCATAGACATTGCCTGATGAGTGCTAATGACTAAATAGAGTGCACCTGTGTGTAATCTAATGTCAGTACAAATACAACTGCTCTGTCGCGGCCTCAGAGGTTGTCTAAGAGAATACTGGGAGCAACAACACCATGAAGTCCAAAGAACACACCAGACAGGTCAGGGATAAAGTTATTGAGAAATTTAAAGCAGGCTTAGGCTACAAAAAGATTTCCCAAGCCTTGAACATCCCACGGAGCACTGTTCAAGCCATCATTCAGAAATGGAAGGAGTATGGCACAACTGTAAACCTACCAAGACAAGGCCGTCCACCTAAACTCACAGGCCGAACAAGGAGAGCGCTGATCAGAAATGCAGCCAAGAGGCCCATGGTGACTCTGGACGAGCTGCAGAGATCTACAGCTCAGGTGGGGGAATCTGTCCATAGGACAACTATTAGTCGTGCACTGCACAAAGTTGGCCTTTATGGAAGAGTGGCAAGAAGAAAGCCATTGTTAACAGAAAACCATAAGAAGTCCCGTTTGCAGTTTGCCACAAGCCATGTGGGGGACACAGCAAGCATGTGGAAGAAGGTGCTCTGGTCAGATGAGACCAAAATGGAACTTTTTGGCCAAAATGCAAAACGCTATGTGTGGCGGAAAACTAACACTGCACATCACTCTGAACACACCATCCCCACTGTCAAATATGGTGGTGGCAGCATCATGCTCTGGGGGTGCTTCTCTTCAGCAGGGACAGGGAAGCTGGTCAGAGTTGATGGGAAGATGGATGGAGCCAAATACAGGGCAATCTTGGAAGAAAACCTCTTGGAGTCTGCAAAAGACTTGAGACTGGGGCGGAGGTTCACCTTCCAGCAGGACAACGACCCTAAACATAAAGCCAGGGCAACAATGGAATGGTTTCAAACAAAACATATCCATGTGTTAGAATGGCCCAGTCAAAGTTCAGATCTAAATCCAATCCAGAATCTGTGGCAAGATCTGAAAACTGCTGTTCACAAACGCTGTCCATCTAATCTGACTGAGCTGGAGCTGTTTTGCAAAGAAGAATGGGCAAGGATTTCAGTCTCTAGATGTGCAAAGCTGGTAGAGACATACCCTAAAAGACTGGCAGCTGTAATTGCAGCAAAAGGTGGTTTTACAAAGTATTGACTCAGGGGGCTGAATAATTACGCACACCCCACTTTGCAGTTATTTATTTGTAAAAAATGTTTGGAATCATGTATGATTTTCGTTCCACTTCTCACGTGTACACCACTTTGTATTGGTCTTTCACGTGGAATTCCAATAAAATTGATTCATGTTTGTGGCTGTAATGTGACAAAATGTGGAAAAGTTCAAGGGGGCCAAATACTTTTGCAAGCCACTGTATATGTCGACAGTCACTTTAGAGCCTTCAAGTAACATGATGAAGAATTGGTGGCTTGTTTGCTGGATTTACAAATCAACACGTCTCAAAGTCTTTATGGACAGTACCTCAGAGATGCTCATGCTGCAGACGTGCCGGACAGCCTCTGCGGTTTGATTAGGAGACGTCATATCCATGTTGGTGAGGGTAGAGATGTATTTGTGAGTGAAGTAGAAAGCAGAGAATGCCTGTGGAGAAGAAAGAATAGTGCAATGGATGAAGGTTAAGTATCCCCCTACTGCTTCGACTGAATTTCAATCTGTTTTTGAAGACAGAATTAAAAATGTGATCTGTAACCACGAAGGAAGCATTAGTACAATCCATTAGGTCCTGATACAAATGCCTGTAATGCATTCCATTTTTAGTGTTTAGGAGTATTTTCAATCATCAATCAATCAATGTATGTGGGAGTGTGTGTGGGTGCGTGCGTGTATGTGTGTGTGTGTGTGTGTGTAAAGAAGAAAGGATATCAGAAAAAGCAAAAATTAGTGCTCATTCAGTGAAGAGCATACTACACTATTATTGATCTGGAACTGAGGAATTACTGACTAGAACACTGATTTCTACTGCTTTGTCAAGATTAAAAACCTGGCCATTCCCAAAGTCAAGATTGCTGCGGCCCACTTAAAAAAAACAAAAAAATCTCATAGGGCACACTAAATCTTAAGTCTTCACCCTAATCCAGGAGAAAGTGATGTATTTTCTTGAATAAAATGCATTACAAAACATAAGGAATACAGGCTGTTGGCTATTAATTGTTAATGCTGTCCAGTCATATGCATAAATCAGTATTAAGGCCAATGTGGGACCGAGCCAACCACTAGGGCACAAACTTCAAAACAAGAGCCATATATTTAGGTCAGAGTAATGAGCCATATTGCAAACTAATCACTTCATATTATCAGTTTAATTAATTTCATATAGATAAATACATTTATTTAAATATTTAATTGTATATGCTTGTGAGTAATTTCAGATTTATCTTCTGTTATTACTGTGGCGCACCTGCAGTACCTTCATCGTCCACCAGTGGGCCCACATTTCACTGGTAAAAGAGGTGTTGTATCTGAACTTCGAACTTTTTTTTATTGTCATTGTACAGTTTCTTGCACATCAAAATTAGGTAGCAAGACCACAAAGTGCAAAAGTCTATTTTAAAAAAAAAGTAAAGAAAACAATATACAAATAAGAATATATATCTAACTAATATATAATATTCTCTCTCTATATATATACACGGTGTATGAGTCACAGAAACATTGTGGGTGTGTGTATAAGGGCAGTAATATAATATATAGATAAGGGTGGAAGGGAGGTCATTGGTCATTTAGGATGGGGATGGTAATTGCACATGTGCCAGAATATTGCACAGAGAACAAAATATTGCACAGAAAAAGGGGAAGACCAAAATATTGCACATGGAATAGAGGCAACATAGTCAATAGCAGCGACAGAGTGACTGATATGTAATAAAGTGAATGCCGGATTCCTGTGATTTTATCCAAACGTTTTCTTGAAACTTTCCAGCTCTTTAAGTCTTGTATGCTTGTCTGTATAACTTTTTGTGTGGGAGTAAGTCTCTTAGGCAAAAATTGCAGAAAGTGTGTATAAGGGATTCAAAATATCTACCAGAGAGCTTTCATACACGTGACGATTTCAGTGTAACCATCTCCTGGAAGGTTTCAAACTGTGTCCACATAGGAAGCAATTCACTCGTTCCATATCTTTAAAGTTGGTGGTTGTTCACTAATGAACATTCCAGGGTCTGGTTGCATAGCTGTTTGATGCAATTACTACCATACTACCACTGACTCTCTCTTTCTTTTCTTTCCCGTCTGTGTTTGTGTGTGTCTGTCTGTGGGCATGTTTTCTGTTGACAGTGTGTCTGCCATTGGACAGCCTGTATTATCTCTGTCTCTTAACCTCCGATTCAAAGATAGCAATTTTACTCCAACAATCTGTAAATAAACCTGTTGAATATTTTAACAGTGCTTTGTGAAGGTGTTTGGATGGAGGGTTCCAGGGGATCATTGAGATTATCCTAGATGAAAAAAGAAAAGAGGCACGGTACATGCTGGATAGGTCGCCACTCCATCAGAGAGCGGGGAGGAAGCTACTCAGCATCACATTCATACTAACAGCAGGTTAAGATATCTCAATTAACCTACCATGCATAGGTTTTAACTGATCACTCAGAAAACATGCACACAAAAACCCAGGTGACCTAGAGCTTCTTTTCTATGAATTATGAATGCTAATAATTGTGTGGGAAAAACAGTAGAATTAGAACTTAAGAACTAAAAAAAAACCTCACTGTAATCAATACAATGAGCAATCCAAGAACAAAGAATTAAAAATGATACCCAAAACTGAGTCTACGTTATGCTTCTATGCTTTTTTGCCTCAATATAGGATATTTTAGACAACATCTAAAAGCCTCTCACCATGAATCTTCCTCTCAAGCTGGGCTGAAAGACTCCATTAAAGGAGCACTTGGAGTATTTGCAACTCTCAAAGGAGAACATCTTCTTTACAGTCTCTAAGCATTTTTGGTAGTCTCCTGTGCCCACAACGTTTACATTCCTTTCCAGGTCAATCTTGTCTGGTTTGGAGTCCACAGTACACGGAGAATCAAAGACGTCCTTCCCCAGGATGACAGATTCGTTGAACTGCTTTGGATAGCAGGGGTGCAACACTGTGCTCTTTGGATAGTTATCCTTAAAGTTAGAAGATTAAAATTTTATTAGAAAACATTTTTTAACAATTTTTTTCACAAAGATCATTTCACCATATTGAAGCTATAAAAGCCAATCATAACACAGACACTGCATTGTTCTAAGGTTCCTCGTAGCAACAACTCTGATTTTCCTAAAAATGGTAAAGGCTGGTTATTTAATTTGGTTAACAAGCTAGCAGTTCTCCTGTCCAATCTTTATGGCAAGCTTTCATCTCTCTCTTAACAAGAATGTAACAATATGATCCCAAAATGTGTCAAATGTGAACTTAATCCATTTAGTAAGCTTAATGGAGATGTGTTTCAAACATCCTTATTGCTTAGTAGGACTGCAGCAAGACAATAAAATGTTTACATATGCTGTTTTATATGATCTTGCTATTTGAACTTCTCAGTTGTTGAGAAGATACAGAATCATTATAACAAACAGGGATTATTACAATTGAAATGGTTGCCATTAACAGTTAGAGTCTTTTAACTTGTTGAACAGTACCTTAATGAGATGAGCCAGCAGTTTCCTTAAATACTGGTCTTGGCCGTAGCATAGGAAGCTCTGGGTGTATAGTCTGTAGGTGTTTCCAAAAAGCTTCAACTCCATTGTGTTACTTTCATTCTCCACCTTTTCAGAGGTCTCAAAGGTAATCTGAGTAGATGCTCCTCCTAAATCCAAAGCTCCAATTGTCTCTCTGCCTGGATTCATCCAGTGACCTACAAAACCATACTGGGTAATAACAAAGGACATGACACCACAGTGAAATTAGAATCACTTAGAATCAACCAATAACATTCAATGAAAACGTTTAGAGAAAAATGACCAAAGCACTCTAATGCTCTAAAACTGTAAGAGAAATTTAGTCATGCAACCATGTTGCAGTAATAACATCACTTAGTCAATTACCAGTGTATTTCTATGCTCCCAGCAGCTACCAGTAAGTCCAATGTATTTCAGTGGAATAGCTATAGTGCTATAGATCTAATAGGAATTCATCTTTTCTAGATTATGGACACTAATATATTTCTAGAATATTCCCATAATGTTTGATCTAGTGTCACCATTGTGTAAAATTTCTCATTACAATTAGCCTCGGGTATATTTTGTGTGTTAGTGTTTGTGTCCTAAACCAAGAAACTGTTCCAGTACCCGCCCTTGTGGTAATGGTATCCGTTCTTTAATAACTGTTAAAATTACAGTATTCATCTCACACTTGATGTACACTTATTCCTACCCAACATTAGGGAGTAGATTTACTAATGGACCATAATCTTTCTGGTCATCAAGAAAAAGTACTGTCTATATTACTAAAGAGGCACAGTTCAAGCTGAATAGTGTACCCGGGGGCTGTACTAATTTTATATGTATGTGTAGGAGTTTCTCTTGTAGACCATAACATTTTTGAATATTTAAATTAATCATGAAAATTTTGTAAGCTGCAGCACATCATTTCCTGCAAATTGTGCTGAATTTAACAATTAAAAAATTCTTGATTTTGTGTCTGAAATGGCAGACTGTTGTGAGTGGAAGCATTCCCCTTTTTTGTAATTGCAAAAGAAGCAGTTCTCATAATGAATGCATGAATTGAATTAACTAAACTTGACTGAACTTAAGTGTTGGAGGGAGGTAGAGAATCCCAGTTCAACACTCATACAGGGATGCATCTTGCAATCTAAAATAGCTGTTTGGCTTCACTTGTAAATGGAAAAGGTGGCCACATCCCCACCTAAACATGCAACTCATGCGTCATAAAATACCTACATGTAATTTTCAACTGGGACGCTTCCAGCACTTGGCATCTTCATGTACACCAGTCAATCCATCACATTTCTAACATGGTGCTTAATTAAAAATGTTAACTAGATCCTGAACTCAGTTTTCATTATGTTGTTAATAATACTCACTGTAAGTAAGTTAACAGTCACAAACAAGTTACTCAGCTAAGTACAAGTAAAATTATTAGTTAATAAGTCAGTTTAACTAATAAATATCTAACTTGGAAAATAGGTGAAGCGATTTACTGAAACATATATAGGCTAAAACAAACAATTCTAACAGGCTTGAGCATTAATACTTAGGATGACTATCTTTAATCATCAGTACAGCCTGAAATCTCTTAGGATAGCTTTTTTGTAATTTCTATAAGTAGTCTTCAGGAATAGGACAATAGACAATAAAACAATAAAAGGACAATAAAAGGACAATATAAAAACTCTTCTTTAGGTGATGGCTGTTATTAGTCCCTTTCTAGAAATTTCAACTTTTGATTGATTACTCCATCAGACCTGTTGCTCCTATTTTTCATTCCAGATCTTGTGCAATGTGACACACCTCATCTTTTTTCCCTCTTACCCTTCTTTAAGAATGGCTTGTAATGGCTTTGTATTTCTTTTTTGCAACTTTAATTTTTATTAGCTTTAGTTAGTATTGAAAACAATACAGTAAAGAAAATTACAAACAAACAAACAGTCTGGAGTTTACATTTCTTTCCCCACCTTCTATCACATGCAAATCTCTTTTTATGTCGTGTTTTTGGTGCCACTTAAAAATGTTTTCCACTTCCTCCATTGTCTATCATACTTACACCCCATCAGTCTAATGTTGAATGTAATTTCTGAGATACCTTCTACAATCCTAATCCAATCTTGTTGAGTGGGAGGGTCTGGGTGTAACCAGTTCTTTGTGATTGCTTTCTTTGTTGCGGCTGGGATTATTTTTACTAGATACATGTCCTCCTTTTATACCAGTTCCTTTATGTTTCCAAGGTACATCACTTGACAGGTGTTTGGGAGTGCATAACCCAGAATATTATCCATGGTCATTTTAAGGTCTTCCCAATACTTTTTTATTTTTATGCACTTCCAAAATATATGTGGGTAATCAGCTTCTGTTTCTCCACACAGTCTCCAACATTTCGGTGGACTTGAGATCTGTTTACTTTTAACTTTGGGTGTAATGAAAAAACGCGTCAAATTTTTCCAGCAAAATTCCCTCCACAACCTCAAATTCGTTGTACTGTGTTGTATTTCACAGATACTAAACCATTCCTTCTCTGTTATAGTTATGGTCAGTTTCTTTGTATTTCTTAAGTACATCACTTTCAGATACTGTTCATCTGCTATATAAATAGGTTTTTAGGCATACCACTACTTTAGTCTTTAGTATCCTCAGATATTGTTAACAGCACACTCCTAACACGTCTTGACCTTACAACTTTACAACACATTGAGGCAAATGTTGTTGTGATTTGGTGCTATATGAATAAATGGAATTGAATTAAATTGCATTATTTTATTGGTTTATGCCAGGTTCTTCGGGAATTACTTTGCTGGTGCAGTAATAACATTTTGTGCAAGTCAAACTGTGTTATTATGGTATTTGCCATAACAGTTTGGAACAAAAGATAGGAACAAAGTGTGTTTTTGTGAAAAGCTGCTAGTAACAAAATGCTTAAAGAAGTGCTTAAAACTGTCCATGTAGGCACAACACTGGTTAATCCCATGAGTTATATATATTTAATGCTCGAATGGTTCATAGGTCAGTGTTAAGTGGCTTAAAAACTTTAAAGGCCTTCAAAAGAAAGGGCAGTTGTTCGTGGCTTAAGACTTTTGCACAGTACGGTATATGGTTTTGAATTATGAATTATATTTTGGTTTGATTGTGCTTATTAGTTTTCTGGCCCCTGTATTATTTCATGTCTCTAGTGTTGTCATAAATGACTTTAGGTTTATTAGTTTCCTTTAGCCATCCAGTCCTTAGTCTCACCTCTGTGTTTGTTCTTTAGTGTTTTCCATGTCAAGTCAGTTTTGTCTTTGTGTTGGTTTACCATTTTGTTACTGTCAAGTTTGCATGTTGAGTCCGTGTTTCAGTGTTGGTGATTTCTTGTTTTATTGGCAATCTTTGGCTGTATCCCAATTCAGGGTCTGCAGCCTTAAAGGCTGCATTTTAAGGCCGATTACGTCACAGCGGCGCGCCGAAGGCTGTCCCAATTCAAAGGCTGCTCGAAATGCGGCCCTCAAATGCGTCCTTCATTTCCCTGAATTTTAAGGCTATGGCGGTGTAGACTTCGCGGCCCGACATATCCCACAATTCATAGCGCGGCAGTCGGTGTGGATAATTTTGCCGCAGACGGCAGAAGCGTAGCGGCCGAAGAGTAAACTGTTAAACGTAAGTACTGAATATTATGTCACTTATTTATGTGCAAATGTTTAATAACGAAGAACATTAAAACATTACTGTTGGCCACATGTCGGCAAAGTTATTTGCCATTAGCGATGTTTGTACTTTCAGCGTTTACTTGGTTTTAAAGCCCCTAAAATATAATAATACAATAGCTGACCTTAATCTTACAGAGAATGTGATGATTTTGTAGATAATTAAAGTCAGTCATATATCCACAAACACAACAAGCTGAAAGTCAGTGATGCTGCTCGGTTTGCAGTCCTGAATATCACGGCACAAGCAGGATTCACTGCACTGTTAATGTTAGCTATGTTATATTGCTGCCTCTGTTCGGTGGTGTTGAGCCAAACGGACTTTAACGTGTGTTTGAACGAGCTGACGGTTCACTCGTTAAGCTGAAAGAAAGATGCTTTAATCACAGGAGTCACACATGTGTCCACTGTACCATCTGGGAACTCTTCTTGTTTAGCACTCGTAATAACACAAACACTAAATCCTCCTTCTCTTGTGCTGTTTTGTAGCAGTGTATACACCTGAGACTGTCACCTGTCTGTCTGTCCTGCACTCTCTCTCTGTTTCTTTCTCTCTGATTGTGGAATAAAAGTATGAACATGTATTTATAAGTTACACTTGTGTTTGAATCCTGCAGCTTATCACACATTTGATTTCCATGTGTGACAACTGCAAGTGTCCAGAGTGAGGACAGACTGAGGGACCCACTGCTGCACATCATCTGTGAGGCTTTGTACACCTGATGATCCACCAGGACAAACTCAGCAGTGTGTGAGGAAGAGGAGGAGGAAGAGCCAGCAGCAGCTGACAGATGGAGAGAATAGACAGACTGTTCCCTGTTTGTGAAGGAGGCATTAAGCTGTTGGGTGTTACCTGAAACTGATCGATGGCTTTCAGTGGCTCTGTGCAGTTAGTGAGAGTTTCTTTAAGATCCTCTCCGTTGGATATACCAAGCTCAGGCAGCCCCGCGAACATCTTGCTTTCAGTTTAAGCATCAATTAAATGATCTGAGTCCAAATGATGTCTTCTGACGGGAGTTTTGTCAACAAAAGTAAGTTCCTTCTGCAGAAAACAACACATTCGCCTTTTCAATGCGAGCTTCCTGTGTTGCAACTTTGTAAACACTCCGCCAGAAACATCCGCGATGAAACGTTCCAGCGTGCTACGCGGTAAAAGGGCGAGCATCAAGGGGTTCGATTGCAAGCTGCGGAGAAGCGCGAAGTCATAACGTACAAAGAGCTGATGTAAAACCGAGTGTTAAAAAAGTGTCCGCTGCATTTACTGTCTGTGATTTTCATGCTGTGTTTTTTTTCGCGGATCGTGGTAGAAGTATAATTACCTCGGAAAACTACGTTTTATTTAAAGTCGCATATAAAGCCATTTTAAAATGCTTAACTAAAGAGATCAAAAAGCATGTTTGCAGACTCATACAAAAAAGTTTGAACATATTTGAAAAGTTTTACTCCATCAAAACAACTAACAACTTTTTTTCAAAAGCCTTCACTTAGCACATGGCTATTTTGAACGACACATCAGCTGTTAGTGGTGTCTTAGAGTATGTATGCCACAGTTCTTCTATATTGAACCTTAAATTGTCCCTGATTTGTTCAGAGGTAGTATGAGTGTGTGATAGAAAATGCATTCATAGACTGCCTGAATGTGTGTGTGAATGGGTTTATGTACTATAGCTTGTAGTAAAAGCTACTTTCAGTGCTCATTCAAACTAGAAAAGTGCTAAATAATGACAAGTTAATCACAAGTGGTATTGTATTGCACATTGAGTCTGGAACATTTAAAAAACGATCCCATTTATTTTGGATTTTGTGCACACTGACATGAGTAAGCTGAACATTTACTGAAATTTGTGAATCTAAAGCAAAAATTGTATAGGGCAAGCTTTACTTTAAGAATGATTTTTGCTACATAATATAAAAAGCCAACATTAAAAAGGTGTGTACTGAAGGTTTTTTGCCTGAGAGAAATTTACTTCAACTTGGCTATCTTTGGTCTCAAACCATTCCTTCATTAGCCTGTGTTTTTCTGTAGACAAAGAGAAGGTATCCCAGTGCAAAGAAGATGAGGATGATGGAGAGGAAGAGGATGCCTTTCCAGGGCCCTATGGGCAGGGCCTTCATCACTACAGGATTTTCGGCTGGAACTAGATTGGTCAGGTTTAGCATGTAACCCAAAGCCCAGCCTACAGATGCTCCTCCGGCCTACAGAAACACAAGAAGAGGTGCAGTGATATCACATCATATAGTCGATTCTATCAGTTTTTTCATTCCAGCAAATCATTTCGTTTCACCTCTCACCTTTTTTTCAAAAGAAATAGAAGGAAGGGAAACCTCATTAAAATGGTAGCCCTGTGTTAAGAGCACCTGGACGAAATTGGAGACGGCACAGACATTCTTCATGTATTTCTTATCCTGCTTTGTCCTATTCGTCATCTATAAGTGAAAATACAATGTGTGAGGTTTTGTATTATGTTATTTAAAGCTCGTCAGAATCAGAGAGATTTTATCAATCCCAGAGAGAAATTGAGTTGTCAAAGCCGGAAATATACAACAAACATCAAGCACTCATAAAAACGAGTGTAGAAACAGAGATATTGATAGATATATGATAGATAATATATGTAGATATATGTCGACAGTCACTTTAGAGCCTTCAAGTAACATGATGAAGAATTGGTGGCTTGTTTGCTGGATTTACAAATCAACACGTCTCAAAGTCTTTATGGACAGTACCTCAGAGATGCTCATGCTGCAGACGTGCCGGACAGCCTCTGCGGTTTGATTAGGAGACGTCATATCCATGTTGGTGAGGGTAGAGATGTATTTGTGAGTGAAGTAGAAAGCAGAGAATGCCTGTGGAGAAGAAAGAATAGTGCAATGGATGAAGGTTAAGTATCCCCCTACTGCTTCGACTGAATTTCAATCTGTTTTTGAAGACAGAATTAAAAATGTGATCTGTAACCACGAAGGAAGCATTAGTACAATCCATTAGGTCCTGATACAAATGCCTGTAATGCATTCCATTTTTAGTGTTTAGGAGTATTTTCAATCATCAATCAATCAATGTATGTGGGAGTGTGTGTGCGTGCGTGCGCGCATGTGTGTGTGTGTGTGTGTGTAAAGAAGAAAGGATATCAGAAAAAGCAAAAATTAGTGCTCATTCAGTGAAGAGCATACTACACTATTATTGATCTGGAACTGAGGAATTACTGACTAGAACACTGATTTCTACTGCTTTGTCAAGATTAAAAACCTGGCCATTCCCAAAGTCAAGATTGCTGCGGCCCACTTAAAAAAACAGAAAAATCTCATAGGGCACACTAAATCTTAAGTCTTCACCCTAATCCAGGAGAAAGTGATGTATTTTCTTGAATAAAATGCATTACAAAACATAAGGAATACAGGCTGTTGGCTATTAATTGTTAATGCTGTCCAGTCATATGCATAAATCAGTATTAAGGCCAATGTGGGACCGAGCCAACCACTAGGGCACAAACTTCAAAACAAGAGCCATATATTTAGGTCAGAGTAATGAGCCATATTGCAAACTAATCACTTCATATTATCAGTTTAATTAATTTCATATAGATAAATACATTTATTTAAATATTTAATTGTATATGCTTGTGAGTAATTTCAGATTTATCTTCTGTTATTACTGTGGCGCACCTGCAGTACCTTCATCGTCCACCAGTGGGCCCACATTTCACTGGTAAAAGAGGTGTTGTATCTGAACTTCGAACTTTTTTTTTATTGTCATTGTACAGTTTCTTGCACATCAAAATTAGGTAGCAAGACCACAAAGTGCAAAAGTCTATTTTAAAAAAAAAGTAAAGAAAACAATATACAAATAAGAATATATATCTAACTAATATATAATATTCTCTCTCTATATATATACACGGTGTATGAGTCACAGAAACATTGTGGGTGTGTGTATAAGGGCAGTAATATAATATATAGATAAGGGTGGAAGGGAGGTCATTGGTCATTTAGGATGGGGATGGTAATTGCACATGTGCCAGAATATTGCACAGAGAACAAAATATTGCACAGAAAAAGGGGAAGACCAAAATATTGCACATGGAATAGAGGCAACATAGTCAATAGCAGCGACAGAGTGACTGATATGTAATAAAGTGAATGCCGGATTCCTGTGATTTTATCCAAACGTTTTCTTGAAACTTTCCAGCTCTTTAAGTCTTGTATGCTTGTCTGTATAACTTTTTGTGTGGGAGTAAGTCTCTTAGGCAAAAATTGCAGAAAGTGTGTATAAGGGATTCAAAATATCTACCAGAGAGCTTTCATACACGTGACGATTTCAGTGTAACCATCTCCTGGAAGGTTTCAAACTGTGTCCACATAGGAAGCAATTCACTCGTTCCATATCTTTAAAGTTGGTGGTTGTTCACTAATGAACATTCCAGGGTCTGGTTGCATAGCTGTTTGATGCAATTACTACCATACTACCACTGACTCTCTCTTTCTTTTCTTTCCCGTCTGTGTTTGTGTGTGTCTGTCTGTGGGCATGTTTTCTGTTGACAGTGTGTCTGCCATTGGACAGCCTGTATTATCTCTGTCTCTTAACCTCCGATTCAAAGATAGCAATTTTACTCCAACAATCTGTAAATAAACCTGTTGAATATTTTAACAGTGCTTTGTGAAGGTGTTTGGATGGAGGGTTCCAGGGGATCATTGAGATTATCCTAGATGAAAAAAGAAAAGAGGCACGGTACATGCTGGATAGGTCGCCACTCCATCAGAGAGCGGGGAGGAAGCTACTCAGCATCACATTCATACTAACAGCAGGTTAAGATATCTCAATTAACCTACCATGCATAGGTTTTAACTGATCACTCAGAAAACATGCACACAAAAACCCAGGTGACCTAGAGCTTCTTTTCTATGAATTATGAATGCTAATAATTGTGTGGGAAAAACAGTAGAATTAGAACTTAAGAACTAAAAAAAAAACTCACTGTAATCAATACAATGAGCAATCCAAGAACAAAGAATTAAAAATGATACCCAAAACTGAGTCTACGTTATGCTTCTATGCTTTTTTGCCTCAATATAGGATATTTTAGACAACATCTAAAAGCCTCTCACCATGAATCTTCCTCTCAAGCTGGGCTGAAAGACTCCATTAAAGGAGCACTTGGAGTATTTGCAACTCTCAAAGGAGAACATCTTCTTTACAGTCTCTAAGCATTTTTGGTAGTCTCCTGTGCCCACAACGTTTACATTCCTTTCCAGGTCAATCTTGTCTGGTTTGGAGTCCACAGTACACGGAGAATCAAAGACGTCCTTCCCCAGGATGACAGATTCGTTGAACTGCTTTGGATAGCAGGGGTGCAACACTGTGCTCTTTGGATAGTTATCCTTAAAGTTAGAAGATTAAAATTTTATTAGAAAAGATTTTTTAACAATTTTTTTCACAAAGATCATTTCACCATATTGAAGCTATAAAAGCCAATCATAACACAGACACTGCATTGTTCTAAGGTTCCTCGTAGCAACAACTCTGATTTTCCTAAAAATGGTAAAGGCTGGTTATTTAATTTGGTTAACAAGCTAGCAGTTCTCCTGTCCAATCTTTATGGCAAGCTTTCATCTCTCTCTTAACAAGAATGTAACAATATGATCCCAAAATGTGTCAAATGTGAACTTAATCCATTTAGTAAGCTTAATGGAGATGTGTTTCAAACATCCTTATTGCTTAGTAGGACTGCAGCAAGACAATAAAATGTTTACATATGCTGTTTTATATGATCTTGCTATTTGAACTTCTCAGTTGTTGAGAAGATACAGAATCATTATAACAAACAGGGATTATTACAATTGAAATGGTTGCCATTAACAGTTAGAGTCTTTTAACTTGTTGAACAGTACCTTAATGAGATGAGCCAGCAGTTTCCTTAAATACTGGTCTTGGCCGTAGCATAGGAAGCTCTGGGTGTATAGTCTGTAGGTGTTTCCAAAAAGCTTCAACTCCATTGTGTTACTTTCATTCTCCACCTTTTCAGAGGTCTCAAAGGTAATCTGAGTAGATGCTCCTCCTAAATCCAAAGCTCCAATTGTCTCTCTGCCTGGATTCATCCAGTGACCTACAAAACCATACTGGGTAATAACAAAGGACATGACACCACAGTGAAATTAGAATCACTTAGAATCAACCAATAACATTCAATGAAAACGTTTAGAGAAAAATGACCAAAGCACTCTAATGCTCTAAAACTGTAAGAGAAATTTAGTCATGCAACCATGTTGCAGTAATAACATCACTTAGTCAATTACCAGTGTATTTCTATGCTCCCAGCAGCTACCAGTAAGTCCAATGTATTTCAGTGGAATAGCTATAGTGCTATAGATCTAATAGGAATTCATCTTTTCTAGATTATGGACACTAATATATTTCTAGAATATTCCCATAATGTTTGATCTAGTGTCACCATTGTGTAAAATTTCTCATTACAATTAGCCTCGGGTATATTTTGTGTGTTAGTGTTTGTGTCCTAAACCAAGAAACTGTTCCAGTACCCGCCCTTGTGGTAATGGTATCCGTTCTTTAATAACTGTTAAAATTACAGTATTCATCTCACACTTGATGTACACTTATTCCTACCCAACATTAGGGAGTAGATTTACTAATGGACCATAATCTTTCTGGTCATCAAGAAAAAGTACTGTCTATATTACTAAAGAGGCACAGTTCAAGCTGAATAGTGTACCCGGGGGCTGTACTAATTTTATATGTATGTGTAGGAGTTTCTCTTGTAGACCATAACATTTTTGAATATTTAAATTAATCATGAAAATTTTGTAAGCTGCAGCACATCATTTCCTGCAAATTGTGCTGAATTTAACAATTAAAAAATTCTTGATTTTGTGTCTGAAATGGCAGACTGTTGTGAGTGGAAGCATTCCCCTTTTTTGTAATTGCAAAAGAAGCAGTTCTCATAATGAATGCATGAATTGAATTAACTAAACTTGACTGAACTTAAGTGTTGGAGGGAGGTAGAGAATCCCAGTTCAACACTCATACAGGGATGCATCTTGCAATCTAAAATAGCTGTTTGGCTTCACTTGTAAATGGAAAAGGTGGCCACATCCCCACCTAAACATGCAACTCATGCGTCATAAAATACCTACATGTAATTTTCAACTGGGACGCTTCCAGCACTTGGCATCTTCATGTACACCAGTCAATCCATCACATTTCTAACATGGTGCTTAATTAAAAATGTTAACTAGATCCTGAACTCAGTTTTCATTATGTTGTTAATAATACTCACTGTAAGTAAGTTAACAGTCACAAACAAGTTACTCAGCTAAGTACAAGTAAAATTATTAGTTAATAAGTCAGTTTAACTAATAAATATCTAACTTGGAAAATAGGTGAAGCGATTTACTGAAACATATATAGGCTAAAACAAACAATTCTAACAGGCTTGAGCATTAATACTTAGGATGACTATCTTTAATCATCAGTACAGCCTGAAATCTCTTAGGATAGCTTTTTTGTAATTTCTATAAGTAGTCTTCAGGAATAGGACAATAGACAATAAAACAATAAAAGGACAATAAAAGGACAATATAAAAACTCTTCTTTAGGTGATGGCTGTTATTAGTCCCTTTCTAGAAATTTCAACTTTTGATTGATTACTCCATCAGACCTGTTGCTCCTATTTTTCATTCCAGATCTTGTGCAATGTGACACACCTCATCTTTTTTCCCTCTTACCCTTCTTTAAGAATGGCTTGTAATGGCTTTGTATTTCTTTTTTGCAACTTTAATTTTTATTAGCTTTAGTTAGTATTGAAAACAATACAGTAAAGAAAATTACAAACAAACAAACAGTCTGGAGTTTACATTTCTTTCCCCACCTTCTATCACATGCAAATCTCTTTTTATGTCGTGTTTTTGGTGCCACTTAAAAATGTTTTCCACTTCCTCCATTGTCTATCATACTTACACCCCATCAGTCTAATGTTGAATGTAATTTCTGAGATACCTTCTACAATCCTAATCCAATCTTGTTGAGTGGGAGGGTCTGGGTGTAACCAGTTCTTTGTGATTGCTTTCTTTGTTGCGGCTGGGATTATTTTTACTAGATACATGTCCTCCTTTTATACCAGTTCCTTTATGTTTCCAAGGTACATCACTTGACAGGTGTTTGGGAGTGCATAACCCAGAATATTATCCATGGTCATTTTAAGGTCTTCCCAATACTTTTTTATTTTTATGCACTTCCAAAATATATGTGGGTAATCAGCTTCTGTTTCTCCACACAGTCTCCAACATTTCGGTGGACTTGAGATCTGTTTACTTTTAACTTTGGGTGTAATGAAAAAACGCGTCAAATTTTTCCAGCAAAATTCCCTCCACAACCTCAAATTCGTTGTACTGTGTTGTATTTCACAGATACTAAACCATTCCTTCTCTGTTATAGTTATGGTCAGTTTCTTTGTATTTCTTAAGTACATCACTTTCAGATACTGTTCATCTGCTATATAAATAGGTTTTTAGGCATACCACTACTTTAGTCTTTAGTATCCTCAGATATTGTTAACAGCACACTCCTAACACGTCTTGACCTTACAACTTTACAACACATTGAGGCAAATGTTGTTGTGATTTGGTGCTATATAAATAAATGGAATTGAATTAAATTGCATTATTTTATTGGTTTATGCCAGGTTCTTCGGGAATTACTTTGCTGGTGCAGTAATAACATTTTGTGCAAGTCAAACTGTGTTATTATGGTATTTGCCATAACAGTTTGGAACAAAAGATAGGAACAAAGTGTGTTTTTGTGAAAAGCTGCTAGTAACAAAATGCTTAAAGAAGTGCTTAAAACTGTCCATGTAGGCACAACACTGGTTAATCCCATGAGTTATATATATTTAATGCTCGAATGGTTCATAGGTCAGTGTTAAGTGGCTTAAAAACTTTAAAGGCCTTCAAAAGAAAGGGCAGTTGTTCGTGGCTTAAGACTTTTGCACAGTACGGTATATGGTTTTGAATTATGAATTATATTTTGGTTTGATTGTGCTTATTAGTTTTCTGGCCCCTGTATTATTTCATGTCTCTAGTGTTGTCATAAATGACTTTAGGTTTATTAGTTTCCTTTAGCCATCCAGTCCTTAGTCTCACCTCTGTGTTTGTTCTTTAGTGTTTTCCATGTCAAGTCAGTTTTGTCTTTGTGTTGGTTTACCATTTTGTTACTGTCAAGTTTGCATGTTGAGTCCGTGTTTCAGTGTTGGTGATTTCTTGTTTTATTGGCAATCTTTGGCTGTATCCCAATTCAGGGTCTGCAGCCTTAAAGGCTGCATTTTAAGGCCGATTACGTCACAGCGGCGCGCCGAAGGCTGTCCCAATTCAAAGGCTGCTCGAAATGCGGCCCTCAAATGCGTCCTTCATTTCCCTGAATTTTAAGGCTATGGCGGTGTAGACTTCGCGGCCCGACATATCCCACAATTCATAGCGCGGCAGTCGGTGTGGATAATTTTGCCGCAGACGGCAGAAGCGTAGCGGCCGAAGAGTAAACTGTTAAACGTAAGTACTGAATATTATGTCACTTATTTATGTGCAAATGTTTAATAACGAAGAACATTAAAACATTACTGTTGGCCACATGTCGGCAAAGTTATTTGCCATTAGCGATGTTTGTACTTTCAGCGTTTACTTGGTTTTAAAGCCCCTAAAATATAATAATACAATAGCTGACCTTAATCTTACAGAGAATGTGATGATTTTGTAGATAATTAAAGTCAGTCATATATCCACAAACACAACAAGCTGAAAGTCAGTGATGCTGCTCGGTTTGCAGTCCTGAATATCACGGCACAAGCAGGATTCACTGCACTGTTAATGTTAGCTATGTTATATTGCTGCCTCTGTTCGGTGGTGTTGAGCCAAACGGACTTTAACGTGTGTTTGAACGAGCTGACGGTTCACTCGTTAAGCTGAAAGAAAGATGCTTTAATCACAGGAGTCACACATGTGTCCACTGTACCATCTGGGAACTCTTCTTGTTTAGCACTCGTAATAACACAAACACTAAATCCTCCTTCTCTTGTGCTGTTTTGTAGCAGTGTATACACCTGAGACTGTCACCTGTCTGTCTGTCCTGCACTCTCTCTCTGTTTCTTTCTCACTGATTGTGGAATAAAAGTATGAACATGTATTTATAAGTTACACTTGTGTTTGAATCCTGCAGCTTATCACACATTTGATTTCCATGTGTGACAACTGCAAGTGTCCAGAGTGAGGACAGACTGAGGGACCCACTGCTGCACATCATCTGTGAGGCTTTGTACACCTGATGATCCACCAGGACAAACTCAGCAGTGTGTGAGGAAGAGGAGGAGGAAGAGCCAGCAGCAGCTGACAGATGGAGAGAATAGACAGACTGTTCCCTGTTTGTGAAGGAGGCATTAAGCTGTTGGGTGTTACCTGAAACTGATCGATGGCTTTCAGTGGCTCTGTGCAGTTAGTGAGAGTTTCTTTAAGATCCTCTCCGTTGGATATACCAAGCTCAGGCAGCCCCGCGAACATCTTGCTTTCAGTTTAAGCATCAATTAAATGATCTGAGTCCAAATGATGTCTTCTGACGGGAGTTTTGTCAACAAAAGTAAGTTCCTTCTGCAGAAAACAACACATTCGCCTTTTCAATGCGAGCTTCCTGTGTTGCAACTTTGTAAACACTCCGCCAGAAACATCCGCGATGAAACGTTCCAGCGTGCTACGCGGTAAAAGGGCGAGCATCAAGGGGTTCGATTGCAAGCTGCGGAGAAGCGCGAAGTCATAACGTACAAAGAGCTGATGTAAAACCGAGTGTTAAAAAAGTGTCCGCTGCATTTACTGTCTGTGATTTTCATGCTGTGTTTTTTTTCGCGGATCGTGGTAGAAGTATAATTACCTCGGAAAACTACGTTTAAAGTTTTATTTAAAGTCGCATATAAAGCCATTTTAAAATGCTTAACTAAAGAGATCAAAAAGCATGTTTGCAGACTCATACAAAAAAGTTTGAACATATTTGAAAAGTTTTACTCCATCAAAACAACTAACAACTTTTTTTCAAAAGCCTTCACTTAGCACATGGCTATTTTGAACGACACATCAGCTGTTAGTGGTGTCTTAGAGTATGTATGCCACAGTTCTTCTATATTGAACCTTAAATTGTCCCTGATTTGTTCAGAGGTAGTATGAGTGTGTGATAGAAAATGCATTCATAGACTGCCTGAATGTGTGTGTGAATGGGTTTATGTACTATAGCTTGTAGTAAAAGCTACTTTCAGTGCTCATTCAAACTAGAAAAGTGCTAAATAATGACAAGTTAATCACAAGTGGTATTGTATTGCACATTGAGTCTGGAACATTTAAAAAACGATCCCATTTATTTTGGATTTTGTGCACACTGACATGAGTAAGCTGAACATTTACTGAAATTTGTGAATCTAAAGCAAAAATTGTATAGGGCAAGCTTTACTTTAAGAATGATTTTTGCTACATAATATAAAAAGCCAACATTAAAAAGGTGTGTACTGAAGGTTTTTTGCCTGAGAGAAATTTACTTCAACTTGGCTATCTTTGGTCTCAAACCATTCCTTCATTAGCCTGTGTTTTTCTGTAGACAAAGAGAAGGTATCCCAGTGCAAAGAAGATGAGGATGATGGAGAGGAAGAGGATGCCTTTCCAGGGCCCTATGGGCAGGGCCTTCATCACTACAGGATTTTCGGCTGGAACTAGATTGGTCAGGTTTAGCATGTAACCCAAAGCCCAGCCTACAGATGCTCCTCCGGCCTACAGAAACACAAGAAGAGGTGCAGTGATATCACATCATATAGTCGATTCTATCAGTTTTTTCATTCCAGCAAATCATTTCGTTTCACCTCTCACCTTTTTTTCAAAAGAAATAGAAGGAAGGGAAACCTCATTAAAATGGTAGCCCTGTGTTAAGAGCACCTGGACGAAATTGGAGACGGCACAGACATTCTTCATGTATTTCTTATCCTGCTTTGTCCTATTCGTCATCTATAAGTGAAAATACAATGTGTGAGGTTTTGTATTATGTTATTTAAAGCTCGTCAGAATCAGAGAGATTTTATCAATCCCAGAGAGAAATTGAGTTGTCAAAGCCGGAAATATACAACAAACATCAAGCACTCATAAAAACGAGTGTAGAAACAGAGATATTGATAGATATATGATAGATAATATATGTAGATATATGTCGACAGTCACTTTAGAGCCTTCAAGTAACATGATGAAGAATTGGTGGCTTGTTTGCTGGATTTACAAATCAACACGTCTCAAAGTCTTTATGGACAGTACCTCAGAGATGCTCATGCTGCAGACGTGCCGGACAGCCTCTGCGGTTTGATTAGGAGACGTCATATCCATGTTGGTGAGGGTAGAGATGTATTTGTGAGTGAAGTAGAAAGCAGAGAATGCCTGTGGAGAAGAAAGAATAGTGCAATGGATGAAGGTTAAGTATCCCCCTACTGCTTCGACTGAATTTCAATCTGTTTTTGAAGACAGAATTAAAAATGTGATCTGTAACCACGAAGGAAGCATTAGTACAATCCATTAGGTCCTGATACAAATGCCTGTAATGCATTCCATTTTTAGTGTTTAGGAGTATTTTCAATCATCAATCAATCAATGTATGTGGGAGTGTGTGTGCGTGCGTGCGCGCATGTGTGTGTGTGTGTGTGTGTAAAGAAGAAAGGATATCAGAAAAAACAAAAATTAGTGCTCATTCAGTGAAGAGCATACTACACTATTATTGATCTGGAACTGAGGAATTACTGACTAGAACACTGATTTCTACTGCTTTGTCAAGATTAAAAACCTGGCCATTCCCAAAGTCAAGATTGCTGCGGCCCACTTAAAAAAAACAAAAAAATCTCATAGGGCACACTAAATCTTAAGTCTTCACCCTAATCCAGGAGAAAGTGATGTATTTTCTTGAATAAAATGCATTACAAAACATAAGGAATACAGGCTGTTGGCTATTAATTGTTAATGCTGTCCAGTCATATGCATAAATCAGTATTAAGGCCAATGTGGGACCGAGCCAACCACTAGGGCACAAACTTCAAAACAAGAGCCATATATTTAGGTCAGAGCAATGAGCCATATTGCAAACTAATCACTTCATATTATCAGTTTAATTAATTTCATATAGATAAATACATTTATTTAAATATTTAATTGTATATGCTTGTGAGTAATTTCAGATTTATCTTCTGTTATTACTGTGGCGCACCTGCAGTACCTTCATCGTCCACCAGTGGGCCCACATTTCACTGGTAAAAGAGGTGTTGTATCTGAACTTCGAACTTTTTTTTATTGTCATTGTACAGTTTCTTGCACATCAAAATTAGGTAGCAAGACCACAAAGTGCAAAAGTCTATTTTAAAAAAAAAGTAAAGAAAACAATATACAAATAAGAATATATATCTAACTAATATATAATATTCTCTCTCTATATATATACACGGTGTATGAGTCACAGAAACATTGTGGGTGTGTGTATAAGGGCAGTAATATAATATATAGATAAGGGTGGAAGGGAGGTCATTGGTCATTTAGGATGGGGATGGTAATTGCACATGTGCCAGAATATTGCACAGAGAACAAAATATTGCACAGAAAAAGGGGAAGACCAAAATATTGCACATGGAATAGAGGCAACATAGTCAATAGCAGCGACAGAGTGACTGATATGTAATAAAGTGAATGCCGGATTCCTGTGATTTTATCCAAACGTTTTCTTGAAACTTTCCAGCTCTTTAAGTCTTGTATGCTTGTCTGTATAACTTTTTGTGTGGGAGTAAGTCTCTTAGGCAAAAATTGCAGAAAGTGTGTATAAGGGATTCAAAATATCTACCAGAGAGCTTTCATACACGTGACGATTTCAGTGTAACCATCTCCTGGAAGGTTTCAAACTGTGTCCACATAGGAAGCAATTCACTCGTTCCATATCTTTAAAGTTGGTGGTTGTTCACTAATGAACATTCCAGGGTCTGGTTGCATAGCTGTTTGATGCAATTACTACCATACTACCACTGACTCTCTCTTTCTTTTCTTTCCCGTCTGTGTTTGTGTGTGTCTGTCTGTGGGCATGTTTTCTGTTGACAGTGTGTCTGCCATTGGACAGCCTGTATTATCTCTGTCTCTTAACCTCCGATTCAAAGATAGCAATTTTACTCCAACAATCTGTAAATAAACCTGTTGAATATTTTAACAGTGCTTTGTGAAGGTGTTTGGATGGAGGGTTCCAGGGGATCATTGAGATTATCCTAGATGAAAAAAGAAAAGAGGCACGGTACATGCTGGATAGGTCGCCACTCCATCAGAGAGCGGGGAGGAAGCTACTCAGCATCACATTCATACTAACAGCAGGTTAAGATATCTCAATTAACCTACCATGCATAGGTTTTAACTGATCACTCAGAAAACATGCACACAAAAACCCAGGTGACCTAGAGCTTCTTTTCTATGAATTATGAATGCTAATAATTGTGTGGGAAAAACAGTAGAATTAGAACTTAAGAACTAAAAAAAAAACTCACTGTAATCAATACAATGAGCAATCCAAGAACAAAGAATTAAAAATGATACCCAAAACTGAGTCTACGTTATGCTTCTATGCTTTTTTGCCTCAATATAGGATATTTTAGACAACATCTAAAAGCCTCTCACCATGAATCTTCCTCTCAAGCTGGGCTGAAAGACTCCATTAAAGGAGCACTTGGAGTATTTGCAACTCTCAAAGGAGAACATCTTCTTTACAGTCTCTAAGCATTTTTGGTAGTCTCCTGTGCCCACAACGTTTACATTCCTTTCCAGGTCAATCTTGTCTGGTTTGGAGTCCACAGTACACGGAGAATCAAAGACGTCCTTCCCCAGGATGACAGATTCGTTGAACTGCTTTGGATAGCAGGGGTGCAACACTGTGCTCTTTGGATAGTTATCCTTAAAGTTAGAAGATTAAAATTTTATTAGAAAAGATTTTTTAACAATTTTTTTCACAAAGATCATTTCACCATATTGAAGCTATAAAAGCCAATCATAACACAGACACTGCATTGTTCTAAGGTTCCTCGTAGCAACAACTCTGATTTTCCTAAAAATGGTAAAGGCTGGTTATTTAATTTGGTTAACAAGCTAGCAGTTCTCCTGTCCAATCTTTATGGCAAGCTTTCATCTCTCTCTTAACAAGAATGTAACAATATGATCCCAAAATGTGTCAAATGTGAACTTAATCCATTTAGTAAGCTTAATGGAGATGTGTTTCAAACATCCTTATTGCTTAGTAGGACTGCAGCAAGACAATAAAATGTTTACATATGCTGTTTTATATGATCTTGCTATTTGAACTTCTCAGTTGTTGAGAAGATACAGAATCATTATAACAAACAGGGATTATTACAATTGAAATGGTTGCCATTAACAGTTAGAGTCTTTTAACTTGTTGAACAGTACCTTAATGAGATGAGCCAGCAGTTTCCTTAAATACTGGTCTTGGCCGTAGCATAGGAAGCTCTGGGTGTATAGTCTGTAGGTGTTTCCAAAAAGCTTCAACTCCATTGTGTTACTTTCATTCTCCACCTTTTCAGAGGTCTCAAAGGTAATCTGAGTAGATGCTCCTCCTAAATCCAAAGCTCCAATTGTCTCTCTGCCTGGATTCATCCAGTGACCTACAAAACCATACTGGGTAATAACAAAGGACATGACACCACAGTGAAATTAGAATCACTTAGAATCAACCAATAACATTCAATGAAAACGTTTAGAGAAAAATGACCAAAGCACTCTAATGCTCTAAAACTGTAAGAGAAATTTAGTCATGCAACCATGTTGCAGTAATAACATCACTTAGTCAATTACCAGTGTATTTCTATGCTCCCAGCAGCTACCAGTAAGTCCAATGTATTTCAGTGGAATAGCTATAGTGCTATAGATCTAATAGGAATTCATCTTTTCTAGATTATGGACACTAATATATTTCTAGAATATTCCCATAATGTTTGATCTAGTGTCACCATTGTGTAAAATTTCTCATTACAATTAGCCTCGGGTATATTTTGTGTGTTAGTGTTTGTGTCCTAAACCAAGAAACTGTTCCAGTACCCGCCCTTGTGGTAATGGTATCCGTTCTTTAATAACTGTTAAAATTACAGTATTCATCTCACACTTGATGTACACTTATTCCTACCCAACATTAGGGAGTAGATTTACTAATGGACCATAATCTTTCTGGTCATCAAGAAAAAGTACTGTCTATATTACTAAAGAGGCACAGTTCAAGCTGAATAGTGTACCCGGGGGCTGTACTAATTTTATATGTATGTGTAGGAGTTTCTCTTGTAGACCATAACATTTTTGAATATTTAAATTAATCATGAAAATTTTGTAAGCTGCAGCACATCATTTCCTGCAAATTGTGCTGAATTTAACAATTAAAAAATTCTTGATTTTGTGTCTGAAATGGCAGACTGTTGTGAGTGGAAGCATTCCCCTTTTTTGTAATTGCAAAAGAAGCAGTTCTCATAATGAATGCATGAATTGAATTAACTAAACTTGACTGAACTTAAGTGTTGGAGGGAGGTAGAGAATCCCAGTTCAACACTCATACAGGGATGCATCTTGCAATCTAAAATAGCTGTTTGGCTTCACTTGTAAATGGAAAAGGTGGCCACATCCCCACCTAAACATGCAACTCATGCGTCATAAAATACCTACATGTAATTTTCAACTGGGACGCTTCCAGCACTTGGCATCTTCATGTACACCAGTCAATCCATCACATTTCTAACATGGTGCTTAATTAAAAATGTTAACTAGATCCTGAACTCAGTTTTCATTATGTTGTTAATAATACTCACTGTAAGTAAGTTAACAGTCACAAACAAGTTACTCAGCTAAGTACAAGTAAAATTATTAGTTAATAAGTCAGTTTAACTAATAAATATCTAACTTGGAAAATAGGTGAAGCGATTTACTGAAACATATATAGGCTAAAACAAACAATTCTAACAGGCTTGAGCATTAATACTTAGGATGACTATCTTTAATCATCAGTACAGCCTGAAATCTCTTAGGATAGCTTTTTTGTAATTTCTATAAGTAGTCTTCAGGAATAGGACAATAGACAATAAAACAATAAAAGGACAATAAAAGGACAATATAAAAACTCTTCTTTAGGTGATGGCTGTTATTAGTCCCTTTCTAGAAATTTCAACTTTTGATTGATTACTCCATCAGACCTGTTGCTCCTATTTTTCATTCCAGATCTTGTGCAATGTGACACACCTCATCTTTTTTCCCTCTTACCCTTCTTTAAGAATGGCTTGTAATGGCTTTGTATTTCTTTTTTGCAACTTTAATTTTTATTAGCTTTAGTTAGTATTGAAAACAATACAGTAAAGAAAATTACAAACAAACAAACAGTCTGGAGTTTACATTTCTTTCCCCACCTTCTATCACATGCAAATCTCTTTTTATGTCGTGTTTTTGGTGCCACTTAAAAATGTTTTCCACTTCCTCCATTGTCTATCATACTTACACCCCATCAGTCTAATGTTGAATGTAATTTCTGAGATACCTTCTACAATCCTAATCCAATCTTGTTGAGTGGGAGGGTCTGGGTGTAACCAGTTCTTTGTGATTGCTTTCTTTGTTGCGGCTGGGATTATTTTTACTAGATACATGTCCTCCTTTTATACCAGTTCCTTTATGTTTCCAAGGTACATCACTTGACAGGTGTTTGGGAGTGCATAACCCAGAATATTATCCATGGTCATTTTAAGGTCTTCCCAATACTTTTTTATTTTTATGCACTTCCAAAATATATGTGGGTAATCAGCTTCTGTTTCTCCACACAGTCTCCAACATTTCGGTGGACTTGAGATCTGTTTACTTTTAACTTTGGGTGTAATGAAAAAACGCGTCAAATTTTTCCAGCAAAATTCCCTCCACAACCTCAAATTCGTTGTACTGTGTTGTATTTCACAGATACTAAACCATTCCTTCTCTGTTATAGTTATGGTCAGTTTCTTTGTATTTCTTAAGTACATCACTTTCAGATACTGTTCATCTGCTATATAAATAGGTTTTTAGGCATACCACTACTTTAGTCTTTAGTATCCTCAGATATTGTTAACAGCACACTCCTAACACGTCTTGACCTTACAACTTTACAACACATTGAGGCAAATGTTGTTGTGATTTGGTGCTATATGAATAAATGGAATTGAATTAAATTGCATTATTTTATTGGTTTATGCCAGGTTCTTCGGGAATTACTTTGCTGGTGCAGTAATAACATTTTGTGCAAGTCAAACTGTGTTATTATGGTATTTGCCATAACAGTTTGGAACAAAAGATAGGAACAAAGTGTGTTTTTGTGAAAAGCTGCTAGTAACAAAATGCTTAAAGAAGTGCTTAAAACTGTCCATGTAGGCACAACACTGGTTAATCCCATGAGTTATATATATTTAATGCTCGAATGGTTCATAGGTCAGTGTTAAGTGGCTTAAAAACTTTAAAGGCCTTCAAAAGAAAGGGCAGTTGTTCGTGGCTTAAGACTTTTGCACAGTACGGTATATGGTTTTGAATTATGAATTATATTTTGGTTTGATTGTGCTTATTAGTTTTCTGGCCCCTGTATTATTTCATGTCTCTAGTGTTGTCATAAATGACTTTAGGTTTATTAGTTTCCTTTAGCCATCCAGTCCTTAGTCTCACCTCTGTGTTTGTTCTTTAGTGTTTTCCATGTCAAGTCAGTTTTGTCTTTGTGTTGGTTTACCATTTTGTTACTGTCAAGTTTGCATGTTGAGTCCGTGTTTCAGTGTTGGTGATTTCTTGTTTTATTGGCAATCTTTGGCTGTATCCCAATTCAGGGTCTGCAGCCTTAAAGGCTGCATTTTAAGGCCGATTACGTCACAGCGGCGCGCCGAAGGCTGTCCCAATTCAAAGGCTGCTCGAAATGCGGCCCTCAAATGCGTCCTTCATTTCCCTGAATTTTAAGGCTATGGCGGTGTAGACTTCGCGGCCCGACATATCCCACAATTCATAGCGCGGCAGTCGGTGTGGATAATTTTGCCGCAGACGGCAGAAGCGTAGCGGCCGAAGAGTAAACTGTTAAACGTAAGTACTGAATATTATGTCACTTATTTATGTGCAAATGTTTAATAACGAAGAACATTAAAACATTACTGTTGGCCACATGTCGGCAAAGTTATTTGCCATTAGCGATGTTTGTACTTTCAGCGTTTACTTGGTTTTAAAGCCCCTAAAATATAATAATACAATAGCTGACCTTAATCTTACAGAGAATGTGATGATTTTGTAGATAATTAAAGTCAGTCATATATCCACAAACACAACAAGCTGAAAGTCAGTGATGCTGCTCGGTTTGCAGTCCTGAATATCACGGCACAAGCAGGATTCACTGCACTGTTAATGTTAGCTATGTTATATTGCTGCCTCTGTTCGGTGGTGTCGAGCCAAACGGACTTTAACGTGCGTTTGAACGAGCTGACGGTTCACTCGTTAAGCTGAAAGAAAGATGCTTTAATCACAGGAGTCACACATGTGTCCACTGTACCATCTGGGAACTCTTCTTGTTTAGCACTCGTAATAACACAAACACTAAATCCTCCTTCTCTTGTGCTGTTTTGTAGCAGTGTATACACCTGAGACTGTCACCTGTCTGTCTGTCCTGCACTCTCTCTCTGTTTCTTTCTCTCTGATTGTGGAATAAAAGTATGAACATGTATTTATAAGTTACACTTGTGTTTGAATCCTGCAGCTTATCACACATTTGATTTCCATGTGTGACAACTGCAAGTGTCCAGAGTGAGGACAGACTGAGGGACCCACTGCTGCACATCATCTGTGAGGCTTTGTACACCTGATGATCCACCAGGACAAACTCAGCCGTGTGTGAGGAAGAGGAGGAGGAAGAGCCAGCAGCAGCTGACAGATGGAGAGAATAGACAGACTGTTCCCTGTTTGTGAAGGACTGCTAGGAAAGTTTAAAATAACTAATTGTCTGTCCTGAATCAGTCTTATTAGGTAATGTTCAAATAATGTTATCATTCCAGTGTTTTCAGTGTCGGAGAAAGTACTCAGGGCCTTCAAGTTACACACTATGAAAGGCAGCAACAAGTTTAATATTCAGAAACCTAAAGTATGTATCAGCAGCAGAATGGAGCTAAAAATAAATGTTTGTTTCAGTTCTATGAAGCTTTGAGTATTTTGGATTAGTAGTACTGCTGTGTTTGTTGCATCATATTGTTGTAATTGTTTATATGCTTTATATATTCTGAGCTAAGTTGATCTATAGTGTTACATCATATTCTATAAGGATGTTATGTGTTTGTATACTTTCTGCCCAGTTTGACCCATTTAGCAGAAGTCAGCCTGTTTAAGGCTCTGATATCTATTCTGTGTGACTTAAAGCAGTTATGACATGGTCTGATTTTCTCACCCAATAAAGGAATATTTAATATATCAGTCTACTCTTCGTTCTATCAGAAACAGTTATCACAGCTTGTACATTTTCTTTTTACACATATATGTAAGCATTGAGCCAAATTTAGTAATGCCAACATACTGAAAGAACAACATTTGTCTCTTATATATATAATACACCTATATATACACTGTAAAAGATTCTTGTCTTTGAGTGAAGATTTAAGGTGATAGGACATATAAATAACTGCAACTTGAATCTTTACTGAAGCTCAGTATTTGACACAGAGTTCACTCACATGTGCTGTACCAGTGTACCTGCACATGTGATGTGACAATAGAAGTGATTTGATTTGAGAGTTCAAATTCACTGCTGTAATAACTTATAATGATTAATATAATAACTATAATATTGGCCATCTCATATTTACACTGACTTTAGTCTCATGAACAACATTAACTAATTGTTATTTACTAGCTAATCTTGAAATGACTGTTCAGTACAGAAATGAAGCCCAGCAATCATGTTTTTACAGTCCTGTGGTCTCAGCCTCAGATACTTATCAAATCACACAAAGCTCATGTAGAAACAAACAAACGAACAAAATATGTTCTCCTTCATTTCTGTCAACCACACGTTTCCAGCTATCATGGTTGCTAGGCAACCTGGGCAGCGCGACGGAGGCTAGACCGTCCCATTTCACAAGCCTCGCACTTCCGGCCTTAGCGGTCTTTGAGTACGCGGCCCTTGAGGACCGTTGAGGCTGCGTACTTTAAGGCTGCAGACCCTGAATTGGGATACAGCCTTTGTCTTGCATGCAAAGTGTCCAGTTTACCTTCCCCAGTGTCATTTCCTCGATGAGTTCCAGCTGTGTTCCCTGGTGTTTCTATCCTGCCCAATTACCCTTGTCTGTATATATTGTCTGTTTGCTGCAGTCCTCTGTCAGAGTGTCTCTTCTTTGATCTCCCTGTGTAAGCCTGCTACAGTATTTCCTATTTGGAATGTTTCTTCTCTGTTTAGTACGTTTCAGTTTCTATTTATTTTTGTGATTTGTCTTTTTTTTTTTTTGTCATTTTGATGTAAGACTTTTGTTAAATGCACCCTGCCTCCACTTCGGTCCTCACATTCTCACCCCACACCTGACATTGGTTTTACACTGAACAAAATTATAAATGCAACACTTTTGTTTTTGCTCCCATTTTTCATGAGCTGAACTTAAAGATCTGAAACATTTTCTACATACACAAAGGACCCATTACTATCTAATATTGTTCCCCAAATCTGTCTAAATCTGTGTTAGTGAGAACCTTTCATGTTACAGCATGATAATGCACGGCCCCATATTGCAAGGGGGCAGTCTAAAGCACACCTGTGCAATATTCATGCTATCTAATCAGCACCTTGACATGCCACACCTGTGAGGTGGGATGGATTATCTCGGCAAACGAGAAGTTCTCACTAACACAGATTTAGACAGATTTGTGAACAATATTTGATAGTAATGGGTCATTTGTGTATGTAGAAAATGTTTCAGATCTTTAAGTTCAGCTCATGAAAATGGGAGCAAAATCAAAGGTGTTGCGTTTATATTTTTGTTCAGTGTATGTACAGATATGGGCTATGTCCAAAACAAATAATAACAATAACAATAAAATCATCTATGTGATTATAAATTAATCTTTTAATCAGAAGCTACTATTTAAGTTTATCTTTAAAGACATTGACCCTTTCAGTTTTAGTCATATTAGTTTGTGAGGCAGTGCACTCTGCTATCCAGCTGCCTTGCATGTTAACAGAAAAAGCAGAAATTCATCAAAGAGACAGCACTTACCTTAACAAAGTTTTCCAGTAAGTAGTTAACAGTGACCCAGCCAAATACCCCCTCTGCCTGCCCGCTCAGAATGATTGACTCTTTGAATTTGAAAGGGTAGGACTGCAGTTTGTTTTCCACTTCCTTCATTACACGCTGGGACTTTGAGGCATTGGTGATGCTATCAATACATTGGTTAAATGAAACAATTGTAAGACTTTCTGAATTCATTTCAATACAGATATTAATCACTGATGAAGTTTGTGGTGAATTATTAACCACTACTACTAACCTCAGGAGCCTCATGCCTGCAGTCGCTCCCAAACAGAGTGGAGTTTGATGGTGTCTGAATTTGGGGATATACGTCAAAGCTTGTTCCAAGCACTTCTCGAGACTCTTTGCTGCACCACTAGGGTTGTCTGCATAGCTGGATATCCCACCACCTGGACAAGAAGAAAAAGGAACTCTAATTGTTTAAGAACCTGATCTAAGGCTGCACTTTCTTGTCTTGGAGTCATCCACTGGTGTTTCTAAGGAAACATTGATAACAAGGTCAATAAAAGGGGAACAGCTGGTACTTACTAAGTTAGCAAAGAATGTCTGGTGAGGAAGTGGACCACTTAAGTCTTACACAACACATACAATTTGAATATCCTTAACGGCACTGGATATTTTTCTATAGGGTGATATTGTGGAAGTGAAACTGAGAGTGTCCTCACCAGTGGAACCTTCTGGGGTTAAATGGTCAGTTCTAGAGGCTTGCAAACATTTTCCACTTAACACCAGCAACATTTCTATAAATAGTTTTGGTATTGCTTAGCAACTATTTGAGAAATATTTGTGATCTGTAATTGAACATTGGTAAATGATCTGCTTCTTTCTACTCTGAGCACCTAAAGCACGGTTCTCTATCATATCTCCAAGAGTTGGTGAACTCCAGGCACTATCGGTCCACAGTGAGTGTTGCAGGTGATTGCCGGATGGGAAGGGGGTGGAAGCTCCCCTTCCCTCGGGTGTGCAGGCCCACTTGACCCGTGGGGTGGCCACCTCTTGGGTCATGTGCGGCGGCAACATGGTCCTCAGCTACCACCTTTACGCAGTTTTATCGCTTGAACGTGGCAGCCAGCCCATCTTTTGGGTGCTGGGTGCCTATCAGCAGTAGCCGTTGTTCCTCGGTCAGCCTAGCAACTTGAGGGCTGACCATGAGTGGCCGCTCAGTTGCGGTCCTTGCATCTTGCAGGACTCGCTCAGGTAAGTCTTGCATCTGGCAGACTGAAGCCTCCGCCTACTGGCTCGGCCTTTGCGTCTGGCGTGGCCTTGACCGGGGTGGCATGTATATATGTACATTTGAAAATTGTTCTTTTGGTACACTTTCACTCTGGGTTTTCGGCTGTGCTGTCTCCTTGCGGGGTGTCTTTAAGAGTTACCCCATACATATGGAATATGTAAAGGAGTGGAGAGATAGTTTCTCACTCAGAGAACCAAGGTTACAATGTAACCGTACGTGTGAGAGAGAGGCCTGATAGCTGAAGACTCTGCCTCTCATTATACTTTTAGAAACTAAAAATTAGATTTCATCCTGAGTATAAGCTGTTGCCCACATCTACCACTCAAACCATGAGTTAAAGTAATGATTGAGTTCTCATTTGATCAACTTTGTCTTGAACAATGCAAATGGACTCACCTTCTACATGACACTCCTTGAGCTGGGTAACGATGCCGGTATTGTTTTGCTTGTCAGCCGGCCATTTGTAGATATACATGGAGGTGTGGGATGAGCCTGCATCCAGAACAATTCCATACTGAAAGAGACAGATATACAGTATATTAGGTGACCACAGGCAGAGGTAAGCCTCCTAACTTCATCAGGTATTTGTAAGCTATCTCTGTGACCCTCTAATGACTTAACAATCATCCATCTGCTCTTCCAATATACACATGAATCACAGATATATCACAATTATACATATATCATAAATATATATATAATGCTCTAAAGTTTTAGACCATGATGTTTGTCAATAACAGCTTCTGATGGGATAGAACATATTACGCAGAAAACTGCATAATGCATACGTCCTAAATCTCTAATGTGTGTTAAGCCAGGTTGAGATCTGGTGACTGTGAAGGTAACAGCATAATTCACATTATTTATATCCTCATGAAATCACTCGGTAAGCCCTTGTGTCCTGGGAATGGAGGATTTAGCATCTAAAATAGACAAATCCCATTAGGATAAAATATTTGATCAAACAATAAACATGATCACCCAGAATAAATTTGTATTGAACTACAGACACTCTTCCCTGAAGACAAGTGTCTCCTCTCATATCGCCCAACTTTGGTTTGTTATTGGTAAATAACCGTGGTGCAGTGACTGGATTACACAATTAAGAAATGTTTTTTTCAGAATATGTAAATAATCAATTCAGGGAAAAAACGAAAATAGAAGGAAAAATATAAAAAGAAAAGGAAAAAAGGAACAAAACATTTACAGTACAAGTACAAAACAATGTAACATTTTAATGTTACACTCAATTAGTACAATTAAATATATTTTTAATGATTATTAAAAGAAAAAGAAAAAAAAATGTTATTACTATCCCAAAGGTTGATTCTGTTCATCTGCACGTAACGTTTTCAATGTCACTTGGATGAGTAACAAAACGTTTCTCCCATTGAAAATGCTACACCCAGATGAACAGAATCAACCTTTGGCATTTACTTACCTGGATGACTGAGCAAGCATCAAGACAGTTTATTTCTATCTTTGTTTTTTTATAAACATTTTTTTGTTGTTGTTTTTTGTTTTGTTTACAGAGTTAGGTTAATTGGAAACACTAAATTGCCTGTAGGATGGATGGATGGATTTTTTGTTGACCTTTTCTTAAATATTTCTTTATCTTTAGTGTGTAATTTTTTATTAGCATTATTTGTAGCTATATAACAGCATAAATATGACTTATTACATTAGTATTGTATGACTTATTACTCTGTTCAACTGTTTGCATGAAGTTAAAATTTGGCTATCGCATAATTTTCTTACATTGAACGAAAATAAGACCGAAATCATAGTCTTTGGTAGTCACACTCCGCTAGACCAGTTAGCAGATGCCCTAGGCCCTCTCGCTAGCCATCTCTCTCTCACTGTAAGAAACCTCGGGGTGTTCCTGGATGGCTCTTTTAAACTTGAGAAACAGGTCTCCACTGTGGTAAAAAACAGCTTTTACCAGTTGCGTCAGATTTCCAAAGCAAAGCCGTTCCTTCCTTTAAAGGACCTTGAAAAGCTTATCCACGCATTTATTACATCCAGATTGGACTACTGTAACTCCCTCTACTCGGGCCTCCAACACTCTTCTCTTTGCCGGCTTCAGTTAATTCAAAATGCAGCTGCGCGTCTTTTAACAGGTACGAGAATCCATGAACACATAACTCCAATTTTAGCCAAATTACATTGGCTCCCTGTTAAATATCGCATAGATTTTAAAATTCTTTTGTTCACTTTTAATATTCTGAATAATTTAGCGCCCAGCTATCTTTCTGAACTACTCCACTTATACAATCCCAACAGAGCACTTAGATCGTCCAATCACAGGCTCCTAGCACAACCTAGGTCTCGAATGAAGTCGAGAGGTGACCGGGCCTTTGCATCCGTGGCACCTAGACTCTGGAATAACCTCCCTGTTCATATTCGTACTGCCGAGTCTATCCAGTCTTTTAAATCACGTCTTAAAACTTATTTTTTTACTTTGGCTTTTGATTCTGTCTAGTTGGCTGGTCTAGCTTGTTGTGTTGTTACCTATTGTTTGTTGTCCTCTTTTATTGTTTGTTTTACTTGTCTCATGCTTTTACTGACTGTGAAGCACTATGGTCAACACTGTTGTTTTAATATGTGCTATATAAATAAATTTTGATTTGATTTATTACATGTCATTTAAAATTGTGGTCATTTCTAATTGAAAACAATACATTGTTGTCTCATGAAGAGCAATTCTCCTTGAGGTATCAAATTTTTCAGTCGTGCAGTAGCTTAAGAATTAGTGGCCTGATGTGTGTATGGTCTGTATTGTCAACGTCTGCAATCATAGCCATTTCACACTTTGGAGAGGCAAAGCATGAATTGTGGTAGCTCATGTGGTAGAGCAGGTGCCTGTGTGAATGAGGCAAGTTGTGTTAAGTGCTTTGAGTGCTCAGAGTAGAAAAGCACTGTAAGAACCAGTCCATTTCTCATTTACAAAGTGGACCGGTGTGTCTATTACATGCTTTGCATGATATTGAGTTGATACTGCTGCAAACTGCAACTTTTTTGCACATTAACCTACTCATTTTGATAGTTGCAACCACTCCAATGTGTGAAGGTGGTGTTATTTTCCACTTACTGAACTTTAAGTGAGGTTTTTACGGGATGTGGTTAAAACCTATAACATGACAAGTTTGCAACAGTCGCCATTTTTGTGCAGATTTACTGCTTCTTTTTTCTCATGTATGTGTACTCTTTTGAAGTGACCAAATCAAAGCAGACTTGTTTCATGAGACTTATTTCTGAATACCTATGTTGTGGTGCCCTTTAAAAGATTTCAAATTGTCTGTGAGATGAACAAAATGAAAAGCCCACGGGCAATTAGCACAGAATAACTATCAAATAAAACAAACCACTTCTTTTATGTCACACTCTTTGTCTTGACTCGTTCAGGGTATTCTGTGTCACTTCCTCTTGCAAACCATTGTCAGGAAATGCATTCAGAGCTGGATGTTAAATTACGAGCATTTAGCTCAGATGTAGACAAGCACTGAGCAGCTTTAAATGAGGCAGCTCATTTTTCACTGTGCAAAGACTCTCTCTCTGTCAGTATACCAACACACATCCCACAAACATCTGTCAGTTTCAATACCTTTTGGCCTAGTTTGGCCTATCATACAAAGTTGTTGCTCTAAGAACTACAGTTGACAACACATACAAACTAAAGTAAATTTTTGAAAGGTATCAAAAGCAGAGACAGGCTTTTAGGATCCTAATTTTTTCTACACATAGTGTAAACTCTGTGGTATAATTTACATAAAGTATTAAAATAAAGATCTTCTGTATTTCCTTACTTGGACTGGTACATGATAATGGCAGAAAACGTAGTATGGGATGAACTGTGCATGTTTAGATTTCTTGTACTTTCAGTCACACCTTTGCGCAGAGCCTTCTAAAAGGAAAATCTGACATTTTTCAAACTAATATTAAAATCTGGCTTAGCTGTGTACCCAAATTTAAATGGGTACACAGCTAAGCCATTACCAAAATCCTGATCTAGATTTGGAACGGTGTTCTGCGCCTTAATGAAATTGTATCTCATTATTATATTATTTTAACTTAAAGGCCTTTAATCTTAACCAAATCTTTTATTTCGAACAAAAGATACTAACTTCCGTAATACATAAGAACTCAAATAGTTTGTAATAATAATGATAATGATTTCATATGGATTCAGTATATATATATATATATATATATAGCGTCTAGAATAATATTTACCATGTTTTCTGGAGGCAGCGCCATCTCTTTAGCTGGAAGGACCAGCAACAGAATCCCCACAACTGCCACGACGATTAGCACAACCGCCGGTACGGTTTGGGAGCACCGGAGACCCATGCTGAACTCTGCTGCTTATGTTTGCCGCCAACAGTTCCGCGTAAAGGCGCATTAAATAACTCTGGCTTTCGTGTGAGCTCCTGGCGTGTTACGCGCATGTTACGGAGTCCCGCTTCCTCTAACTTGTGCCCACACGGGCACTCAGACGTGGTTGAAACACTGTGTATAGAATATGAGCTTCATTCATGGGAAGCACAAGACAAAAGCTTCATAGGGGAGTTTACTGCCTTTTCCCCGGCGCTCGAGCACCCCCAAATTTCACATATAGCGGGTTTTAGTATTGTTTTCTGAATTTGTCTTCAAATGTAATATTTCTGTAACTTTTCTATTGATAGAATGAAAACAGGTGTTATGTCCAGTGTTGTTGATGTCCTCAGGTTACAGTCTCTCTCACACAGGCTGGTTTCTTATCAATAATAAGACTTTGTTGCTGCAGCAGAGAACAGATGCAGAGATGCGTGATGCAGTTTCAAACACACTTTAACTTAAATAAAGCACATGTTCAAACTATTCTGATAATAGCTGCTGTGACTTATAGTGTGTGCTTATTTTATTTGTTCTCTAAATATCGTCAAAAACATTAGGCAGTGTAGCTTAAATCACTAGAGATTTTTAGCTAACTTTAACCTGCTGATCCACTACTCTGCTCGGATATCGAGAGTTTCCAGCCATGGAACTGATGTACTTAATTATTTTAGTTTGTTAAGTATATTCAGTGTTTGTTTACAGTACAGCTCCAGATCCAGGTGACAGCAGGTCACAGAAATTTGTCTCCTTCAGAAATTTTCTGATGACACGGCCATTATTGGAAGTGTGGATTGGTCGCTTCGTGAGGTGGTTTGAGGTGAACCACCTGCAGGTAAATGTGGCCAAAACAAAGGAGCTGGTGGAAATCTGTCAGCACGAGTCTTCAGGCTTAAACTTTAATAAATAAATGTGAAAAACACAGAACAGGGAGCAGCTATCCAAGACACTTATGGATGCATGAACTGGGATGTGAAATTCCTGTCCCTTGGAGAAACTCCAGAGAGCCAGCAACTACAAAAGAGTAGCTAGTTTCAAGGATAATTTCAGTGACTGAACTATTGCCGGTCACTCGTATACATTTACTGTATAATATAAAATATATAAACTAAATCTCTTTGAAACTTAAAGAATCTAATCTTTTGGTTTCTTTTTTTACATCGCACTTTATCAAACTGTTGTCTGCTACAGAGTTACAAATATTATACTAGTAGTAATATGGCATCCACCATCTCCTGCTTGCATAATTCTGAAAACATCTTAGTGGTGTGGCGGCCGTCGATTGAGCCAACCCTGCAAACCCTGTGGATGGACGATGTAGTGGACAGTGGGAGGAAGCATCCTAAAGCCCTCTTTGCAGAAAAGGCAAACCGCAGGTCTCAGTTGCAGCACCCCATCCATGTCTGATCTTGCTTCGGCAGATTCAGCAACATTGCCAGAGACTTCCTGTAATCTATTACAGTTGTTAAAGAAACGGTCCAGGAACTGGTCACTTCGGATAATCCTGTGTAAACAACTGTAAATATTTGTTTTTTCCCTTCCTCATTGCTTTTGTTTTAGTCACCCACTGCTGCGTTTGGCCCTGGAGTGTCCTCAGGGAGAGAGGAAATTAAGGCAGGAGGCCTAATGGAAGGCCTTTGTCCCATCACCTCATCCATGAGGGCAAACCAGGGCCAAGTAGCATTATATTTTATATCAAACAAGTTTTTATTTAATGAATATTGAACTCTTTTTTTAAAAACTGGTGGCATTACATTTGCTATTGTTGTGACAAATGACCTCGTCTGTGTATTAGGCAGAAAACAGTATGGTGCTGTTTAAAAAAAATCCAAACTGGGTCTGTAACGCTGTAAAAATGTCTTTGAATTTCAGGTGTTCCTGTCAGAAACATACATACCTACGAGAACTGAAAAGATCCAAATCACAGCCAATTTTTCCATGTTTCCAGAGGAGAAATGTGATGTTCGCTGGGACTTAGCTGTGAGTGGTCTGATGCTCACAGCTGGATTTGGTGTGTAACTTTGCCAAAACAATGTCGGACTCTGTAGTTTTCTCTGGTCCCCTCCCCAATCAGACCAGGAGTGACATGTTTAGCCACATGTTCTCCTTAAATTGCTGGCTGTCTGAGTGGTGTCCCAGAAACGATGTGGGCTTCATAGATAATTGGCAAACCTTCTGGAGGAAACCTGGTCTTGTTAGGAGAGACGGCATCCATCCCACTTTGAATGGAGCAGCTCTCATTTCTAGAAATTATGAAGTGCCTTGAGGCGACTTTTGTTGTGATTTGGTGCTATATAAATAAAATTGAATTGAATTGAATTCAAACAGTTTTCTGCAGTCAGGAGGAGGATGAGGCTCACGTCACATTAACTTCACTCCTAAGGCTCTTCATCAGAGCTGTGTGTTATGACTCTAGTTTGTATCATAAGAAAGGTGTGTAGCTCCCTCTGGTGGATGTTGTGGAGTATTTTGTTGTCTTTGCTCCAAACGTTTTTACACAGAGTTCTAGTGTTCCCCGTCACTGTGGGCTTGACAGCACAGCAGTACACAGCAGAGTCTGTCACTGCAACAGAGGAGCTCTCCAGATCCACACTTTTCTTAGTTTGGTCAGTGTGAGCTGAGAAACCCGACACAGTTTGATGAACTGATCCTCCCTCCATGATGTAGAGCAGGAACTCTGGTCTGGATCTTTGGTATTGTCGGTACCACTGGATGTTGTTGATAAGACCATCATATATACAGGTCAGGTTGATGGTTCCTCCTTCTGCAACAGCTTCATGAAATAGAAAAGCAATAGACAAATGGGGAAAGACTGAAATAAACAGAGGAATTGACACAAAAGCATGAGAAAAGTTAAACTGAGGGAAAAACTAAGCTCAAACAGTCTTGATGCATGCTCAATTATGCAGGTAAGGAAATCCTAAAAGGTTCATTCTGTGGAAAAGCAGTGCAAAAACGTTTCATCAAAGACCCAAGATCATGACGGGCTTAAATGTCAGGTAAAGTAATGCAAAAGTGTAAGTGAATTGATCAGGCCCATTGGAAGATAAATAGGGAGAACTTAACTCTTGACATCCACTAGAGGGAGGCACAGTCTAATAACTGAAAGGCACCTTTGACGAGGTACAGACTTCTTATAGCATTTAGTGTGATTCGACTTATGTGCAGGAATTTCTTTAGATACAGATTGCACAATATTACAACTCTTCCGTTAGTTAATTAGTTTCAAGGGCTCATGGTAATAGGAGAAAAACCATACATGTATACTTAAGTATGAGTTGTAGTTGTGTGATATGCAATAGTGCATTTATTCAAAGTTGGTGACCTTTTCATGAGTCACCTGACAACATTTAGTTTCACTGTCAGTAACAACAACAATAAACATTTAAAATACCATCACACAACATACAATACACTTAATAATATGTCAACATTCCCGGGAAAATAGCTCCACCAACACCTTGGCATCATTTATAATTGTAAAATGTTTTTCACAGTGAATTTAAGATATCTTTAAGGAGCCTTTCCTCAGCAGGTCAAGAAGTAGATTTAAGCAAATTAAAGCTGGACTGTCACATCTACCAAATGTGTATGTGTCTGTACCGAACTGTAGATGACACGGCAGTTTGTTCGGGGGGGGGGGGGGGGGGGGTGTCTCTGTGTGGTTGGTAGGGGTGTGTGTGGTAGTGGTGGGGATGATTACATGAACAGAACTTCAAGGGGTGACACAAATGGCCATGAGGTGAAGAGGTCAGCAACATAATTCTGAAATGCACAGATAAATCAGAAGTGTCCAGGCACGGCGTCCAACCAGCCACCTGATGTTTCCTTTCCAAACACCCACTCCTCCCCCAACAGAGCTGCTACACTGTAAAAAATGTACTGCTTCAAGGCTGCACATGTTACTGCCACATGCAAGAGCAGTGGAAGAAGAAATTCTTCTAGTAGACCTGTGCTAATCATATGGTTTTTGTTTCAGTAGTGCTCACCTGCAGCTCTTACTTGTAACTACAGTTGCAGCTGTTGCGCTACTGCTGCAGGACGATAGAGGTGGTGATTGCAAACATCCATCAAACTTCTCTAGAATGAAGTCGCCGGTTCTTACGAGGGACATTTTAGCTGTCTCAGAGAAAATTTGTTTGCTAAATACTCTAATTACAGCTTTGGTGTTGTTTAAACAGTGTTAAACCATTTAGTGACATAAATAAAAAGACTATTTTTGTTCACTATAGTAACTAAAAGTATATTTAAGCATACATATACAAATATGTATATGTCCTCTGTAATGGGTGGGTCAACCAGATCAAATCTTTGCACAGATGTCACGACACATACAGCAATTATTAACATCTATATGTAATTTAAAAACATTTATTACAAATAGCAATTCTTCTGTTTTTCTTATTTATCACCCCACTAGAACTGTGATGTTACATTATGTTCAGTTTGCATCATCTGTGTGTAAATTAACAGCCATCAAAGTTTGTATACGTTCTGTTGCTTTGGTCCTGAGGCAAATAGGACATGTGAAATAGGCTGACAGTTTGGAAGCAAAGTTTCACATGAGCAGTCTGGTTCATCCACACTGTGAACACTAACTTAAATAAATGACTAAATAAACAGAAGTGAAGCTAGACAAACAGATGATGACCTTTGACTTCTTTGTTTCTCCTATACAGAGACTAGTCTTATTGTCTACAGTGCCAATAAGAAGTATTTCTCCCCTTCCCGATTTATGGTTTTTTGCATATTTGTCATACTTACTTATACCTACATCCTCCGATGTGGAAAAGTAATTGCCTCCTTTGTGGGTTTTCTTTTTTTTTTATTTGGTCCGCAGCGGTTTTCACCTTGGAACTCTCCCATGGATGCTACTTTTGCCCACTCCTTTTCTTACTGTTGAACATTGACCTTAACTGAGGTAAGTGAGGCCTGCAGTTCTTTAAATTTTGTTTTTTGTGGCCTCCTGTATGAGTCATTGACGCACGTTTGAAGAAAGTTTTCTCCATTTGGGGATAATGTCTTTCATCATGGTTCGCTGGAGTCCCAAAGTCTTAGAAACAGCATCATAGCCCTTTCTGGACTGCCAGATGTCGTTGACTTTGTTTCTCATCTATTTGTAAATTTCTTCAGATCGTAGCATGAAGTGTTGCTTCTTCATCATTTAGCCTACTTCACTTTGTCAGACAACTTTTCTTTAAATGCTTCCTTGATTCATCAGGTCTGGTAAAATCTGCATTTTGTATTTACTCCTGTTGTTGTGAAATATGTTTCCACAGCACTGTAACTATGACAACACTGACAGTATCTATCAATAAAGAGTTGCTTTTAATAGCTTTAATCAACTTCCTTTCATTATCTTTATTAGCAGCTTTCCCAAATCCCTCCTGTAATCCAACAAAACACTTCAGAATATATTTAACTAGTGTTTAATTAGTGTGAATTGATCATTTAATGCAAGCCACTGACAGTTCCTGACAACTGATCATTTACCGTCCAAGCTTAAATATAATACATTTCAGAAGCTTGGCTCGATGGAAGTGACTCTAAAGATGAAAATGGACTGCATCTATGGTATTACTATGTTAGATAGGCGAACATGTTTTCTGTGCATCTTGTCAAAAGTAATTCAGCTGAGCTCTAAAGACTACATAGCTTCAGACTCAACATCTTTTGCAGTGTATCAAAGGTCCTGAGAACTACCGTAGGCTGTCCTGCATACTGGAGAGCCAGGGCACACAAAGGGCATTCACACCTTGTTAAGTTTTACAACTTGTGCATTTGTTGGTCCCAGGATCTATTGCCCCTATGGCTTGGTGTCTGCTTGAAGTGACCTTCTATGTCAACCTAGGTGATGGAGAAATTTAGGGTCTTCTCTAATCAGTGTGAACACACCTTTGGGTTTATATGGCTTGTTGGAAAACACTCTACAAACTAGGCTTAGTGAGACTGTCCTTCGAGACAAGCCAGTCTATGATGAGTTCAAAATGTTGTGCACCACACAAAACATTCTTGTACATTGAAATGCATAACCTTGATTGGCAAAAAGTCAGAAGTAAAAATGAGAATAAAAATAGGATGCAATTGTCTGCATTTAACTGATAAAAAATTTAAAAAATCAGCTCATATCAAATTTTTATAATAATATGATAAATGGTTGTGATTTTCAAGACCTCAAGGCACACAGTATGGACTCCACTATGAAAAAAAAAACATTTCACCAAGATAAAGCCAAGTTACCTGCAGCACATATTCCACCAGTATTGCTGCTTATCACCTTTTGAAAACAGTCCGTGTTGTTCACAGATGAGCTGAGAAGACACAGATGTCTCATACCCTTTTCGATATAAATGTAAACATAGTGTTTAAATGATCCAATGCAAACCCTGCTTTCTGTTTCTTTAAATCCATTACTTTCTTACATTTGTTTGTTTTTACAGTGTCCCAACATTTTGTGAAAAAGCAATGAATACAATCTTAACAGTGCACATTAAATGACCAAACCCAACAGAAATCTTCGTCTACCCATTAAAGTGTGTGCTGTGATAGAAGCAAAATAATGCTCTCTAGGGTATTCGTACTGGGATCTGTTCTCAACTACAATAACTGCTGCTAAAATTACAAAAAAATCCTCTAATCCCAGTTCAACTAACTGGTTATTATTATTAAACATTGGGCACAAATTGTTTGAACCCTGAATTTGTGTTTGTGTGTGTAGGAATTCTTTGTCACATTTAGATATTAGTGGTTTTTACAAGCGTGTTCCTCATGTGTTTTCTTCTTGTGCAGTGTTCCAAGGACTTTGTTGTAGTTATAGCTTGCATGGATTGCTTCACTCTTGCTTTGAGAATTTTTTTCGCTTCTTACCTGAGCATGACAGACTGCTGTAAACTGCATGAAGGAATGTCTATTGAGGTGATTAAAGAGCAGAAAGCAGGTGATATTTAAGAGTGGGGGTTTGGGAGGGGATGTGGTATGTGAGGATGGACTTCTTGAAACAGAGGGAAAAGAGGGGTGGAGGGGTGAAATCTCAGCCATGTTAGGAGGTGAAAGTATGAGGCTCAAACCACTGTAATTCTATAGCTTAGTTCCATCCTTTCACATGCATGGCCTACTGTTATTTGTGTTAGTCAGTCATCACTCACAAATACTACAGTCAGGAATAGTATCCTGGACAATCTGGCCTCTGTGAAAAAGCGAGCGCATTGAGAAGAGCTCCAGTGAAGGATTCAGAGGCGAGTCTGTTGAGGATCAGGTTCCCTACCTTGTTCACCTGAAGATGAAAAAAGTCAAAGATGAAAAAAACATACTATAATACTGATTTTTTTCATGTTCTTAGACTTTTGAGGGTGGGTAGGGATAAGAGGTAGACTGGAGGCACCTGAAACAGTGTTGTACCCACCTTTTCAATATGAATGACTTCTCTTGTCAGGACTGAATGTGGGATTAAATCTTTTGAGCATACCCACTTTGCAGAAGCTGGATGTGAAATAAAGGCAGCTATTGTGTGACACTGGCTCTCCCCCAGGGCTCTCACAGCTCCCCATCCTTCCCAGCCTCACCTCACATACTGAACCGGCAATTAGACGGTCAAATCAAAACCCTGGCACTCAGGGCTAATTGTTTCTAACATGCCTTTGTAAAGTGTCATGTTGTTTCCCATTCAAGACAGCTTCCCTGCCTCCTTGTGTGTCAGATAGGGGAGGGCAATGCTCCAGCTGGGAGATAAGCCGCAGGCTTTTTTTAATGCCCCAAAATAGACTTAATTTTTACCCTCCTTTCAAGGTTCAGGTGCACTTGAGCATTGAGATGGTCAGAATTTGCAGTGGGTGGGTTAGTCTGATGGATACAGTACCCTGCAGGATATCAATTATTGGTGGCTTCCGGAATGTCTTTAAAAGAGAGCATGTGTGAGGGTGTTTTATTGCCGTCCTGCATTTTTCTTCTATTCTGCAATTTTTTTGAGAGTGAGGGCTGAAACAACTATCAGGACATGAAATGCATTACTTTTGAAAGTGTTGCTGTTAGATCTAATCGTAGAGCAGCTTCATTCACTTTGGCTTTGTTCTTACAGGTGTTGGGGCTTTCTGCTTTAAGGCTACACTCAAAAGCCGCTGCTATGGCATGTAATGTTAAACACCATGAAAGGTATTTATTGGAACTGGAAATACTTTCAGATTTCTAATGAGAATTTTAGCCACTTGGGGGCAGCAGCCAACACACGGATATAATACTGTCACTTTGTGTTAGGATAAAAACGCTTGCAAATATTTGTGTGCTAGTGTCTAGCAGCAGTCAGCAGGCTGAAAACTGAAGCCAACACAGTTATCCAGGAGGTAGAGATGGACATCTACCAGTTAGAAGGTTGGTGGTCGACTCAGCCAACTGAGACGACCAATAGGTAGCTCAGGTGGTAGAGCAGGTCACCTTCTAACTGGAAGGTTGGTGGTTTGGTCCCAGTCTGCAATGAATGCATGTGAAACAGCATAAGAGAAAGGTGTTTGTTTGAATGGGGCAAGTTTAAAGTGCTTTGAGTGCTCAGAGTCGTAAAGTGCAATGTAAGAACCAGTCCATCGTCCACTCCCCAGTGATTTTAGTCTTGGGCAAGATACTGAACCCCAACTTGTACCCACACACAAAGTATTACTGCGTGCATTGAACAAACGCAGAGGACTTTAAACCAAACACTCAAAATTTGACTTAACTGCAGACCGTTAACTTTTGTGAAATAACTTAAATTTATGATGAAAAACTTGACTTCAATCATTGATTGAAAATATACTGTGATGGCCTACAGAGGCAAAATTACAAAAAACTTTGTACAATACATTTTTCAAATCCACTCACAGTGGTTACAGTCATAGTTTTTTCTACCTGTAAAGACATGGTATGTCTATTGTATGCGTGCTGGACACTTATGGAGCAACATTAGCACTCCTTAGCCCCCTGCATTTAAAAAGAGTGTTGCTGCTTTTACTTTACTGTATCATCAGAGGCAGTAGAGATTCTGCAGAGTGCAGCAGACACTAATGTTTTTGTCACTTTTTACAGAATCAAACTCAAAATAGTTTTAAACGCTTTAAACGCTGCATGGTCGTACTCCCTCCCGGACTCCATATTATCCATTGTTGATCTACACACGTCTGCTGCTGCCATGGACGTCGCATGCTTGTACATTATTGTCATGAGACACTCTCACAAACAAAATCACGGTTTAGTAATGCAGTAACGCAGCGTGCTTACAAGAAACTAACAGTAATCTAATTACTTTTTTTGCAGTCGTAATCCCTTACTTTACTCATTACTTGAAAAAACTAATCGGATTACAGTAAAGCGTTACTCCCATCTCTGCTGTCTACAAAGCTGGGTTAAAGACAGGAATGTACAATCGTGTTGGTTTTTATTCAGATCAGAGATTCACAGATTATACAGATCACACTGCCACTGCTGTAGTTCAAAGTTTGTCAAACCTCCCAGCCCCCCATTGCGGCCCTAAGCAGCTGTCTGCTTTACCTGGTAGCAAGCAGCGCTCGACATGGATGAATGGTTGACAAGTGGGCTAGCACAGAGAAGGGAGGGACAGTGGAGTTCACAAGGAAGAGGAGAAGCATAAAAGAAACATCAAAGGTAAAGAAAGAAAGATGAAAAGTGCAAAAAGCAGCTTCATTGTTTTTCACACTCATTTTTATTTCAACTCTTTGTGTGTTATAACGTTGCTCTTCTCGACAGTTGGCTGAGAAGACCAACAAAAGAACAAGCAAGAGTAGCCCATAGTCCATTGTACTTTGGAGAATGCCTCCATCTGACAGCAGAAGACTCTTTGCAGGTAGACGGACTGTCTGTAGTTCCCGTTGGTCTGTCCCCACACTGCAAATGGAGAATGATGCTCAGGCCTTCAGGATGCTGGGCGACTTCCCATGATGCACCAGGAACTTCTCCTTCACTCCCCTCTTTTTATTTCCCCTATGTGTTTAAATGTTACTATTGCATGTGTGTGTTCACTCACATAGATGTGAAAATGTGCTACGATAATGAAATTAAACTAAATGAAATTACACAACGAAACTTCTTTTTACAGCCAGAGAATCGGCTGGCCATTAGACCTCATGAAGATTTAAAACATTTGCACAATGTTTTCACTTTTAAAGAAGCACCACAAGAGAAAGATCTTTTTGATCTTATCAGCTGATAATCATGCAAATATTTCACAAAGTAGGAGTGGTGAGCCACAGCTGCCAATATAAAAAATACACAAAACGAAACAATAGATTTACGGAAAAAGGCAGATATTCCGTTCAAGTAAGTGGCTTAATGGCTTAATGAGTGTGGCCCGTGTCCTGCTTCTCATCTTTATTCAAATAATAAAATGCAATAAATCTCTTGAACATTTTACTGCTATGCTCTCAGGTAGAATGAAAGCTTACACTCTATTTTGAAACATCTCTTTCCCAACAGCCATGAGAGATTAGAAGTCGTGCTTGCACATCTTCTTCTTTGGTGTAAAAGAAAAACAATGTCAGGAGTGGGTGTCTAACTCTTTTTGTCTTTGACTGACCTTCTGTCTGCACCTAACCAGCCCTGAGAGCAGGGAGCTGCTTCTGTTTTAATTGGAGTGTGACTGGAAATATACAGGGAGCTGTGGGGGAGGGAGGCTGTAGGAGGGTGATGCTTGTCCATCAATGCCCCCCACACATACACACACAGACACACACTCCCTGCTGTGGACCCCTGTGTCTGCTGCCCAGCCTGTCAACCTGAGAGACGGGAAGGAGGGAGAGGGGACTGGAGTGCTGAAGTAAGGTATAGGCAGACATTTTCTCAGGAATGCTGGGAGCTATCAGAAGTGACATGTAACCGTATCCCCTGTCAGATCTCAGACTTTATCTTTGCTCTGCTGTTGACTGCTCCTTCAGTATGCTGATGTATCCTGTCTGAACCTGAGAGCCTTGCATGGGAGCTGACCTTCCTCCTTCCATCTCTCCAGGAACGTTTTGATCAGGACTAGGTGAATAAATACTTGTAAGTATCCCTGTGGCTTCATTATTTTGTCTCTGGAGATATTTAGAGGTATCTCAAGTGTATTTACTGGAAGTCTCATTAAAGCGTGATTTAGACTTCTATGTCGTAATTTGTGATTTAACCGGAAGCCCCTTTTAATCCTGTGTCATTAACTTCTGCGCCAGTCAGTCACTGCTGCATGTAGTTACATTTCTGGAGAGGTGCACCTCAGCTTACTCAGATAGTTATGGTGTAAGGGTTAAAAGTCAAAATCAGGCCAAAGAGTGAAATGTTTCCTAATAAGCTAATTGTTGATTTAAAATGTCAGAAATGTTAAAATATATTTGATAAATTACAAAAACAAAGAATGCTTGCAATACAAAACCCAAAGACAAATTTCCCATATTATAAAAGGAGAAATACCTAACACAGCCACGAGGGGTTAGTGCAGTTGGAGCACACTAGGAGTAAACCAGTGTACTCTTAGTGCTGGTCCTAAGCTAAGATAAATAGGGAGGTTTGCATCAGGAAGGGTATCAGGCATAAAAACTCTGTCAAAGCAAATTCGCAGGTTGTAAAGAACGATGTTTCCGTGCCGCTTTGGTTGGGGCACAGGTTAACAACCATATTAACCTGTTTGCCAACCACCTATGGTGCTGTTGGGCAACAGGATGCCGGAGGAAACTGTGCTACTGTTGGCTGAAAATAAAAGAAGAGCAAAGGGGGAACACTGGAGGTTTGGAGACACTGAGGAAAAAGGAAATGCAGGGGTGAGGTGGTGAACATGGGGGCTTTAAATGTTTAAAATTTAAACCATTAGAAAAAAAATTACTTGTAACTATCTCACAGACGTAACATTATGTAGCATTGTGTACTATGTAACACAGGCCTTCATCTCCAACCTTCCTTTCATATCAAAAAGTCTTGAAAAAGTAGTCGTACAACAGCTAACAGATCATCTGCAGAGGAATGGGTCATTTGAAGAGTTTCAGTAAATGGAGAGTCACCTTCAAACACTAAGGTTATTTATGGAGTTCCACAGGGTTCTGTGCTTGGACCAATTCTGTTGTCATGCTTTCTGTATCATTACAAGGCATAGCATACAGGTTCACTCATATTTAAGATAACACACACCAATTAGTTAAACTGTCTTCTTATCTTATCTTAATGACTATATAGTACCATATCACTCCATTAGAGCTCTCTGCTCTCAGACTGTGGACTTGAGGTTCCTAGAGTATTGAGGTTCCTGCCTCCCTTAGTAGAATGGGAGGCAGAGCCTTCAGCTTTCACACCCCTCTTCTGTGGAACCAGCTTCCAGTTTGGATGTGGGAGACAGACCCCATCTCTACTTATAAGATTAGGCTTAAAACTTTACTTTTTGATAAAGCATATAGTTAGGGCTGGATCAGGTGAATCCTCCCCTAGTCACGCTGCAATAGGTGTAGGCTGCTGGGGGATTCCCATGATGCCTTGACTGTTTCTCCTTCAGTCACCTTTCTCACTCACTATGTGTTTATACACCTCTCTCTATTTAATTTTTAGTTATTAATAATCTCTGGCTCTATTCTACAACATGTCTTAGTCCTGTTTTCCACCCCTTACCCACAACCAGTTGCGGCAGATGGTCACCCCTCCCTGAGCCTGGTTCTGCTGGAGGTTTCTTCCTGTTTTTTTGTATTAATGTAGGGTCTTTACTTTACGATATAAAGCACCTTAAGGTAACTGTTGTTTTGATTTGGCGATGTATAAATAAAATTGAATTGAACTAAAAATGCTGGGACACTGACTGGTAAAGAGAAGAAAAACTCTATTCGAGTAGCTCAATCAATTGAACATTTTTGTCACTGCGAGCAGCATGGTTACCTTGTGGTTTGACACTACAATCCAAACTCAAAAATCTTGACACCTGTTGAAATTAGCTAAGGACATTCATGTTCTAATCATCATGATCTGGGTTTTTATCTGCCACCACCATCAGGTTAACATTTACATTTGTTTTGGTTTGATTTATGACCAAGTGGCAGTGTTGAGTGCTAATTAGCTAACTAAAACATGTTAGCATGGTAACTAAGACATAAAGGCGTTAAAGATTCTTGCTGGATAGTTTCTTTATCCACGTATTATGTGCGTTACCTACCTACAGTAGATATTTGGTATACCCTCATTTTGGAGAAACTATAGGAGTAACTGGAAAGTAAGCAATGATTGCTTTAAGTGAAGTCAGAAAAAACTTCTACTAAACAAAACAAAATAAAAGAAACAACCAAAACAGTTTGCTTAAAAGGGGAGAAAGTGTATGCAGTATTTGAAGCATTTTCATTCCTGTACCTTTCAATCACATAGATTTTTGCCAAAGGAAAATTGAACTATTACATAACTCTTTCTCTTCCAAGCATCAGACTCCACTGATTTAAAAAACAAAACTGTAACTTTTGGCATTGTAGAACACTAAAATTGCTGGTTTACAATTTCACAATTTTGCTGTTTAATATTTCTGTTTGGGTGCAAAACAACCCTTTTAAACAATGAAGCCACATATTCTTAGGTCCATGTTCTGTACATTGACTATGGAGAAGTAGTTTTATGCTTAGGTGTGAATTACTGTGTGGTTGGGGACAGATGTGTCATATGCAGTGCCAGTGATAGAAATAAATAAAATGTTGGGCCTTTTTTCCTGCTTTTGTTGTGGTGAGTTGTTTTAGATTTTTTTCAGAGGCAAACATATTTGTCCCTCAGGTTTTTCCACTACTTTGTACATTCCCTTATGTCCATTTCAAAAATTTCAGCCATCTCCCTCCAGGAATCTCCTGATATACATGAGTCTTTATGTTAAGGCGATAATTATTATTCTTTATGCTGAGGTGATGATTAATATTATCTTACTGTTAAATTTTAAAAACTCCAACAACAAAAAAAGTAGCCAGAAATACACAAGAAGAAGGCATAGCAATAATTGTGGGCTATGTTGACCTGATGTGAAATACATGCCTCTGGAGGTACACACCAGCTTACATTGTATGGTACGAAGTAGGGTTCAGAGGGGTTTGCAGTTACCCTGCAGGTTACAATATAGATTTCCAACTGAAGCATAAATTAGGCATTAGAAAGCACCACTGTTCCTAAGTACAAAAAGAAAAAAAAAAAAAGAATTCGATTGAAAAAAAGTAGATTTAGTTTCTGCAAATGGGCTTTCAGTATTTAATAAATCTGGGTAATGTAATATTTCTTCCTGAACATTTTAATTTTTTTAATTGTTTAAGTGGAAACATTTAATGTTTACCTTAAAAAAAAAAGAGCTCTAGTACAGAGTGATTAGAAAGCTGTTATTTATTTCATAATACTATGCTAATACCTGTTTGAGGGTTCACAACCATCATCCAATTAGTTAATGCACCCATGACCCAACTGAATGTGCTAATGGAATTACTGCAAACGTCTTTGACCCCCACAGTCGTTTACCTTCCACTCAACCAAACAAGATCAAACGTTGTTATCAGAGCACCCTTTGAATAAGACCACTTGGCCATCAGCAAGTGAGATCCAGCTTCTGATTGCAGTAATGCCACTCAGTTTGGGCTTAATGGAGACAATTAATAGCTGATATGGGAGTTTAACACTCACAATTGCAGCCACACTGATAGATCCTGTAGGGACTTGCTCAGGGCTTGATCCAGGGCATCACACGGGAGAAGAAAAAAAGACGTGTGGGTTTTTTTTTTGAAGGGTTTAAGTGCTGTTCTCTTAGAGAGATCCCTCTACCAGACACTAAACTCTATTTAGTTTTGTATTCATTAGCTGACAAGCATGCTTTTTGAGTTGAAAATAGGTGACTGAATTGACCTTGGAAAAATAACCCATCTCTTTGCAATAAGAAACAAACTCATTTTTTTTTTGTTTTTGTTTTGCACTCATTTGGTCATTTGCACTGTGAAGCATTGCTCGATCAGTTTCAGAGAGTATAAGCCTTTACGCTTTTACAATTACAATTGCAATTACATCATCAATAAACACTAGCGTTCCTGTTATGGTATGTGCCTAACCTAACCCAACTTGGTGAAGTTCTTTTCTTAACTGTGCAAACAGTTTTATCATCATTCACACATGTTGTTCAGCTATGGCATGAAACTGTTTGCCAGTTAATTGATTAACTTCTTGGAATTGGGCGACCATGTATAAAAGCTGCTGCAATTCCTAAACAGTTATTGTAAAACTAAAAAAATGTATAATAATAACAACTATTTTATAATAATTGAAAAAGGCCGTTTCAAATCATAATATGTGGCATAATTAATTGCAGTTTAAATCAGTATTAATTACTGATTAATACTGATTCTTAACAGGAGAGAAGGCTGATAGCTGTAGCCTCTGGTCCTCGGTCTGTGGCCCAGCATGCTAGTTACTTCCTGTTTTATTTTGACAGCCCCTTGTGTTGTGTGTGTTATGTTTAGTTTTGCTTCCTCTGTTTTTAGTCTGACCTAGTTCACCTGTGCCTTGTTTTCCCCAACTATGTACCATCTCCCTAATTACCTCATGCGTGCATTTAAGTCCTCCGTTTCCGTTGTTCTTTGTTACGTCTCATTGTCTTTTCCTTCATGCTGTGTGCTCTTTTTTCCCTTGTCCCTCATTCCTAGCTTTGCCTTTATTTTGTATCTTGCTCCAAGTCTGTCAAGTTCAGCATTAAAGCTATTTTCGCTAAGTTCATGTCAGTGTCCTGCGTTTGGCTCCTCTCTCAGCCTGCCACACAGTGAACCTTGACAAAGGCTGTTGGGACTGAGAGTTTTAGGGCAATCAAGTCATAAAGAATCACAGCTTAAGGAAAATGCATAGATATTTCTATTGTTGACAATATAGACAGAAAGATAATAAAAATGTAGACAAAGAAAGTCCTAGACATTTGTTTCATCCTGTCTGGGTTGGTGACCCAGTGTTTTGTGTTTTTATTAATCTTGGTTTATTATTTTAGTTTATGGTTCTGTATTTCTGGCTCTCTGGTTCTTCTTTGTTTGGTGATTTCTAGTTCTTGGGTTTTGTTCCTTTGCCCCTCATGTTTAGTGTAGGTTTAGTTTTGTCTTCATGTTTATTTTCTTGTTCCCCAGTCAGTCGTATCTCATTTCACAGTTACTCTTACCCCTGTGCTCCGAGTTCCCTCTGTTCTTTGCTTCTCTTGTCTTGTTAGGTCTGATTTGTCCCAGCTGTGTTACTGTTCCCATCCTCTCGTTGTCCTGCTTGTGTATTTAAGTCCTGTGTTTCTCTCCATTAGTTTTTGCATCGTACCCTCTCCGTGCTGTGTGTTTCCTCCATGCTCCTAGTATTTTCTAGTTCTCTGTCTGCGTTTAGTTACCTCGTTTTCATGTTTCTGGTTTAGTTTTCATGTTTTCATTGTGGAGTTTTTTCCAGCAAATAAAGCTGCCGTTTTAAGTTTACTTCCCCTAGTGTGTTGAGTCCTCCATTTGGGTCCTTCATCCTGCCTGCTACACAGCACACACGACAAAACAGGCTCATTACATTTAGGTTCATCCATAGCTTACATTCTGGGGCCAACTCTGGAGTGGCCCAGAACAAGTACAGGTGTCCTTAAGTTGTTGTTGCGGTACTTGAGCCTCATATCACTGCTACTACCATGCATTAGCAGTTCTCTCTCCTCTTGACTGAAATAACACAAGACCTTGTTTGCTGAAGTCATATATGTATAGAACTTGTGATTGATGGCATTCTGAGAGACCCTATGCATTTTGTCTGCAAGAGCAGAGATAACAGGGCTGCAGAGTCTGCATAGGATCTTGTTGGCTTTCAAGTTGCCATTGAGGGTAAAATACAGCCTGTAGAAGCCAGATGTGAGGAGAGATTAACAAAGGTTGATGACAGACTTCATGGAGGCTACAGTCAGGGAAAAGTGTGTCATTCTGTTACAGTATAGAGGACCCAACTGCAGACACGCGGAGATGAACTAAAGAAACAAAAAACAAACCTTTATTTTAGCTAAAAATAAATCTGTAGGCTCAAAAAAGTAGGCTCTATGATGCCTTGGATAGGAGGGTAGAAGAGGTAATGAGGTATTTCCTCACGCTTGGACTATTGTAACTCACTGTTTATGTGTCTAAGCAAAGCTTCTCTGGATCGTCTGCAGGTTGTGCAAAACGCTGCAGCTAGGCTTTTGACAAAATCCTCTAAGTATTCACATGTGACACCATTGCTATCTCAGCTACACTGGCTTCCTGTTGAATTTACAGTCCATTTTAAGCTCCTGGTCTTGACATTTAGAGCCTTGCATGGACTGGCGCCAGCCTACATCTCCGATCTGCTACAGCCCTATGTCCCCAGCAGGTCCCTGAGGTCATCTGATCAGGGCTTACTTGCTATAAAACAGACTAAGATGGGAACTAAGGGTGATAGAGCCCACTGTGGCCCCTAGGTTGTGGAACTCTCTTCCCCAAACCTTAAGAACTGTGGACTCAGTAGTTGTTTGTAAAAAAAACAACAACTCAAAACTCACCTTTTAAAAACGGCTTTTGATTAATTTTTGCCTGTTTTATATTGTCTGTTTACCTTTTAATATTTGTTATCTTGTGTGCAGCACTTTGTGACTCTGTCTAGAAAGGTGCTATATAAATAAAACTTTATTTATTTATTTATTTATTTATTTATTCATTTCATGAGGTTTTTCCAGAGGCTTGTCTAGCAACCACTGTCAGTGGAGGAGAAAACGGGAACCCTCAGGAGGCTGGCAGGTGGTCAGCAGTGAAGACAGAGCCCATCAGGAGGCCAGATAGAATGCCAGCAGTGAAGCAGCAGGACAGACAGGGATCGATGGCAGTCTACATGGAGGTCATAGCCACTTAAAAGGGAATTGTGTCATGGTATTGCAGGATATAGGACCAAGGAGGTTAGACGGGGGACCAGCAACACAGGTACAGCTTCTATGGAGTCCGGCTTTGAAGGAGGCCAAGAAAGGGCCAAAGATGGTGAGGCAGCCAGTGGCATGAATGGAAAAACCTATGGAGGGTGCTTAGGACCCACAGGCTTGTTTTCAGGCAGCTGTGTTAATACTCCTGCACCTGTGACTGCTCCTGAACTTCTCTCTCCTCCTCCCTTTCCTGCTCCCAGGGCTGTTCCTCAGGTGAGGGTGGCTGTGGCCCAGCTGGTCCCTGCTTCAGTCCCCAAGCTGGGGGAGGCTGCTTTTGTCTCTGCACCCATATCTACTTCTCTGGTGGGGATGGCGGACGCCCAGTCATTGCCTGTGCCTGTCCCTGTTCTCCGGGTGAGGGCAACTGTGACCCTGCCAACTCCTGCACCCGTTTCAGTTCCTTGGGTGGGAGCGGCAGAGGTCCAGCTAGCTCCTGCACCTATGCCGGTCCCAGGGTAAGGGTAGCCAGAACCCAGTTTGTCCCTGCACCCAAATATGTTCCTTGGGTGGGGATGGCTGATGTTCAGCCAGGCCCAGCACCCGTTCCTGTTCCCTGGAGGAGAGCAGTTAAGAGTCAGTTACCTGGTCTACAGTCACCGGCTGTTCCTGCTGGAGGCTTGGGAGAACCCTTCCAACACCTTCTCATGTTTGCTGGTGGCTCTGGTAGGTCCGTTCAGCCACCACCTGCTCCACCGCCTGCGGCTTCCACGCCATTGCTGGCAGCGCCGTTGCCTCAGGCTTCCACACTCTCATCTGGTCCTGACTCGCCTCTTCCTGCCTTGGCTCGTCCTGCCTAGGTTCATCCCGCGCCTACCAAGCCACATCCAGTGAGCCCAGCACCCGAGGGTTGTCGGTGACAGCCACGTCTACTCCTCAGCCGCCGTCTTCCACACGGTCGGCCTCCGGACCTGCACCGCAGCTGCCATCTTCAACACAGTCGGCCTCCGGACCAGCTCCATTTTTGGACTATGGTGCTGTCGATCCCCGGGTTGACCCCCAGAACTGCTTTGGACTTTCTGTTTTCTCTCATGGTTGACACAGCTCCTCTGTTTTGTTCTGGACTCCTGCTACTGGGCTTTTGATTTTTCTGGACTCATGACTGGCAACCTGAGTTCTTTTGACTCAGTTTTGGTTTTATTACGTTGCCTTTCCAGTGCTCTTGTGTCTCGATGCCTCAGTTATGATTTCATGTCTGTTATTTTCCGGTGTCGTCTGTGTCGGGTCTGTCTGGGTTTGGTCTGTGTGTTTCCGTTACTTCCTGTTTTACATTGGTAGTCTCCTGTCTCCTGCACCATGTTCTGTTTTGGTTCACTTACTTTCAAGGTTCCTCATCTGATGTTTTATGTTCAGCTTTGCATTCTCTGTCTCGTTGTGTGTTGTTAGCCCCAGCTGTGTTCCCCATGTGTTTCCTGTTTCGTCGTCATTTCACGTGTATTTAAGTCCTTTGTTTTCTTCTGGGGGAAACAGCCACTGACAGGAGACCAGCAATCAAGCCAGAGGTAAAAGAAAGCAAGGAACGAGTCCCAGCAGTAGTGACACTGTCTACATTCATGATTTGCTACATAAGCTGTAGCCGGAGACTGATGGATTCCACAATCCACGTGGAGACAACCCGCGCAAACACGGGTAAAACATGCAAACTCAACACAGATGGTGGAGTCAAACTCAGGACCTTCTTGCTGTGAGGCAACAGCGCTAACCAAAAGCAAAACCGGCCTTTAATGTTGTCCACGATAAAGACGATGTTGGATAATACCTCCCACCCACTCCATGACACTCTGGTCAGTCACAGGAGCACGTTCAGTGAGAGACTGAGATTACCAAAAAGCACCACTGAACGACACAGGAAATCATTCCTGCCTGTGGCCATCTCCCTGTACAGCTCATCCACTTAACACACTGTATACTGCAATAGCTACACCCTTTTTGCACACGCTCTTCTTTCTTATTCAAATAGTTATCAATAAGTGACTATATGTATACACACACACACACATGTATATATATATATATATATATATATATATATATATATATATATATATATATATATATATATATATATATATATATGTATGTATGTATGTATATATGTATATATATATATATATATAACTGGGCGGAAACACCAACTGAGCACAAGATCCATAGAGGCTGGGGTCTATCACACCAGGCAAGACCCCAGGTGCAGGCTGTGTAAAGATGCCCCTGAGACAATCCAGCACATAACAGCAGGGTGCAAGATGCTAGCAGGCAAGGCATACATGGAGCGCCATAACCAAGTGGCCGGCATAGTGTACAGAAACATCTGTGCCGAGTATGGCCTGGAAGTTCTGAGATCAAAATGGGAGACGCTCCCAAGGGTGGTGGAGAATGACCGGGCTAAGATCCTGTGGGACTTCCAGATACAGACGGACAAAATGGTGGTGGCTAACCAACCGGACATAGTGGTGGTGGACAAACAGAAGAAGACAGCCGTAGTGATCGATGTAGCGGTTCCGAATGACAGCAACATCAGAAAGAAGGAACACGAGAAGCTGGAGAAATACCAAGGGCTCAGAGAAGAGCTCGAGAGGATGTGGAGGGTGAAGGTAACGGTGGTCCCCCTGGTAATCGGAGCACTAGGTGCGGTGACTCCCAAACTAGGCGAGTGGCTCCAGCAGATCCCGGGAACAACATCGGAGATCTCTGTCCAGAAGAGCACAGTCCTGGGAACAGCTAAGATACTGTGCAGGACCCTCAAGCTCCCAGGCCTCTGGTAGAGGACCCGAGCTTGAAGGATAAACTGCCCGCAGGGGCGAGATGGGTGTTTTATGTGTGTGTATATATATATATATATATATATATATATATATTGTGCTATTTCTTACTTCTTGTATTGTCTGTCTTTGTTACTGTTTGTACTGGAGCACTGTAGCCAAAATAATTTCCCCTAGGGATCAATAAAGTATTCTGATTCTGATTCTCATTAAATGTAGGCAGAAAAGGTTCATTTAGGTTGGTACAAACATGCTGGTAAAACGTCCTAAAAATATCTACTTTTTTTTTTTTATAACTTTTTATTTTCTTACTTTGAGTACATTTCAGAGCCTATACTTTTTCACTTTTATTAGAGTAAGGAAATTGAATCAGTACTTCAACTTTCACCAGAGTATTTTAACACAAGTACCTGTACTTCTACTTAGCAAGGTTAGCAAGAAACAGAAGACCATAGTTGTGATAGATGTCCCAGACAGCAACATCAGAAAGGAAACAGAGACATACCAGGGCCTGAACGAAAAATTGGAGTAGTTTGAGTTCAAGTTTTATTTGTCATATACAGGTGATAATGGCACATCACTACCGGCAATGTATTTCTTAGGCTCAGAGACCCCTCAATATTGCACCAAGAAAAGCAAAATTTGCACATAAAGTAATAGATTTTAAAAAAAGAAAGAAAGAAAATACAAATTAATAGAAAAAAAAGAGTTGAATAAATAAATACAGATTATGACAAATTACTGTAGTGGCTGTTGTGCAGAGGTAATTGTATACACATGTACAGTGTGTACAGTGATACAGCAAAATAAGCTGTCAGATATTTCAGCAGTTCAGTACCCTGATGGCTTGTGGGTAGAAACTGTCCCTGAATCTGCTGGTGTGGGTGTGGATGCTCTCATACCTGCTGCCATCAAGCAGAAGCGTTAAGAGTGTATTGCTGGGGTGGCTGGGATCGGAGAGCATCCGGAGGGCCAGTCTCACACAGTGCTGTCTGTAGAGGTTCTGAATGGCTGGCAATGTAGACTTTGTGATACATTGTGCTGATTTGACCTTCCTCCATAGAGCTGAGGTCCAGAATGTTACAACTGCCATACCAGGTCATGATACAGCTAGACAGAATAATCTCAATGATGCATCGATAGAAGTTGAGAGTCCATGCCAAACATCCTTAGCTACCACAGAGAAAAGAACCACTGTTTCACTGCTTTTGTGATCACATCCACGTGATGTGACCAGCTCAGATCCTCACTGATGTTAATTCCTAGAAACCTGAAGCATCTCCACCTCTGTCCCCTCGATGTCAGCGGGAGTGTGCCCTCCACCCTGCAGTCTCCTGTACTCCACAATGAGCTCCTTGGTCTTGGTGATTTTGATCAGCAGGTTGTCCCAACACCAGGGCTCTCACCTCTGCTCTGTAAGCAGACTCCTCTCCATTCAAAATGCAATTAATGATGCTGGGTTCGTCTGCAAATGTAACAATGGTCTTGGAGCTGTGTGTGGCCTCACAGTCGTAGCTGAACAGGGTGTACAATAGGGGGGCTGAGCACACATCCCAGAGGGACACCAGTGTGGAGCGTCAGTGTAGATGACGTGACACAGACACCTGTGGTCTGTCCGTCAGAAAGTCCAGGATCCAGTTGCATAAGAAGACACTGATTAGCTGATTTCAAAGCTTGGTGATAAGCCTGAAAGGAATTATGATGCTGAAAGGGGAGCTATAGTCAATAAACTTATGGTTCAGGTGGGAAAGGACAGTGTGCAGAGCTAGCATTGTTGCATCATCTGTGAATCTGTTTAGTCTGTAGGCAAACTGAAAAGATTAAGTGTAGCAGGAAGTGAAAATGTGATCTGAGTCCTGACTATACGCTCAAAGCACTTCATAACAATGGAAGTGAGTGCTAGTCATTGAGACAGCTTTATTAGGTTTCTTCGGGACAGGGATGATGGCAGTCCTCTTAAAGCATCAGGGGACTACAGAAAAAAACACAGGGAGAGGTTGAAGATATCTCCCTGTTTTTTAACGCATGCTTTGAGAGCATGACCTGGGATGTTATCTGGTCTGGGTGCGTTTACTTTTTAAAGTAAATACACGGAAGCCTCTGACAGAAACTCCTCAGAAGCAGTCACCTCCCTGGTATGGATCTTACATTTCGTAACCAGTCTTGTTAATTATATGGCTGAGGTGCAATTTATAAATGGACTGATTCTTATATAGTGCTTTTGTTCTCTCCTAGAGGACTCAAAGCACTTTATACAACATGCCACATTCAGCCATTCACACAAGCACTTTCTCCTATGCTTTTTAAGTGCTTTCTAGCTAACATTCACACACATTCATACTCTGATGGATGTATTGTAGAGTTAGTATTTTGTCCAAGGATATTTGGCATGCAGACTGGGGGAGCCAGGGATTGAACCACCAACCTCCCAATCAGTAGATGACCAGCAGAACAACTGTAGGGACAGAGCATCTCCTTGGTAGAGCCTGCAGATGATGGTAACTTGTGCTATTGGCTTGAGGTTGGTCTCTAGTGTTGTTTGCCACATCTTCATTTAATTTCTGATGAAGGCTCTTAGGGTCCTGTTGATCTTGTACAGTTCTAGGCATTCCAGGATCCATGTGGAAGGCACTGAGTCATAGGCTTTGTTGTAGTCTTTCCAGGCAGTACACAAGTTAGTCAGTCTGGTCTTGCAGTCTCAAGCGACTGCTCTCTCTACAAAAAGCTGATTTTTTGCCCCTTTGGTGTTTCCGCCAATTCCTTTCTATACTCCACTCATGTATGGAGCCATCTGTCTGGTTATCTTAGCCATTATAATGCCTGACAGGAGATTCTATAGGGTACTGAAGCAGGTTATTGGCTGAGTCGGATGAGACCGCTCTATTCTGGGGATCCTTGGGTATCTGGACTGTTCAACCTAAAGTTAGCCTTTCCAGGTGTGTCTCATGCATTTATGCTGCCAGACGTTCATGGAGTGCAGTCAGCTTCTTTAGCCAGTAGGTGTGAATCGTGTCAGGGCCTGGTGCTGTCCAACTCTTCATATTGGAGACTCTTTCTTGGATATCTGCCACTGTGATGCCTACTGGATCCGGCTCCTTATATGGTCTGCACGTAGCTCCACTAGCCACTGAGAATTCTTGTTATGTGTTGCGTCCTTCTCCCATGTGCTCTTCTAATATTGCTTCATCTTCAGCCTTGGTGGGGCTGTTCCCCTGCCACTGAGAGTACACCTTAGATGGTTCAGTGGAGATCAGCTCGTTTATTTTCCTGCTTTTCTAGGTCTCTGGTATACCTCTGTAAGTGGCTGGCCAAGGCTGTGAGTCTTTGCATGCCAGTTTCTAAGGCCTCAGGTATGGGCAGCTTGCTGTTCTTCTTAGGCAATGATGATGGTTAACTGTGATTTACTCTAGCGTAGTGTTTTGTGGTTTCATTGTGAAGATGACACTTTTATGGTTAGATGTCTCCTTCATAAGGGTTTGTTTATTTTGCCTCACAAACTGGGTAAAACACAGACTCTGAAGTCTGTGATGTCTTGTGTTTTTTGTAACTGCAAGGCTACTCACAGCTCATGCCAACAGATAAAAATCATAATGTCCATTTCAATTAACTTGACACTTCTTTGTGGGGTATAGGCCCAAAGCAAATAACAATATCCTTTAAGATGTGCCTATTCGTTTAAGGTAAGTATCCTTATCTCCAGAATGAGTTTGACAATAATGTAGTTATGACAAATGCCTAAACATAGTACCTTTAACAATATCCTTTAGCTGCTTTTCTTTCATCAGTGACAGGCAGCAACAGAGTCATGGAAGCTGGCTGGAAATACCAGGCGTGCTATTGTGTCAGTGGCTAGTATGGGTGTTGCTGTCACCAGCCGCCAATTTGGAAGGGTACTTGTCTTGCCATTGGTCTGGTGGCTGTTGTTTGATGGGGTTGGGGGAGGGGATGGGCTTCATAGGGTGACAGAAAATAGAAAATGGAAAATTCCTGTGTGAAGTGCAGTCGTTGATCAGGTGTGAACTGCACAGCAGAGATCAGAGAAGGAGGGAGAGAGCAGACAGCTGCTGCAGCTCTACATAAAGCTCTTCCACGGCAGCATACCAACTGGCACTGGGGCCCAGGGTCTCACATTCTCACCACACTAGTAGAATGACCAAGCTGCTGGTAGGAGGAGGACTGTGCACAGATGGGAACTACATGTTTTTCCTCCACATATTTCATACAGTTTGTATCCTGGGAACACTCATGCAATCATATATCTTTGGCCTCGATTAAACTCCAAATAATAATAATAATAATAATAATAATAATAATAATAATAATAATAATAATAATGAATAACTGAACAGCTACTCTAATAATTGATATTTTTTTTACATTATAGAAATGTTTCTCAGTTGTGTGTGATTAAAAAGGCTGTATAATTAAAACATATTGTAATACAGGTAGCAGACTTTGTTTTAATGTGGGCCATTTTTAGCACTTGCAGCATACTTGGACCAGTGATGTTTTCTGATGTGACCCAGAATGTCATGACTCAACTGACATCTGGCCCATATATAATCCACTTGTGTCTGATTTGGGCCAGTATCATGTTCCCTGGGTTTTGGCCTTGTGACGTCATAATCACAAGAACAAGTGGACTCAAAGGCAAGACCCAGGAGGTCAACGCAAGTTTAACTCTTTTATTGAAATAAGAAAATAATATTGTCTGGATACGAGTAAGTATAACACAGGTATTTACAGCACAGGGGTCCAAGCAGCATAAGCATCTTTTCCATTAGTACCTACTCAGATTGACTCGTCATGGATCGCCACGACTCGACTAGGATTGACTGGTTTTCCATTACAATCCAGTACTACCTAATATGTGTGGTTGTCGTCCTAGCAACGCTTGAATACAACCAAAGCATGTATACCAGAATAAACTAGGAGGGGACACAACAGAACAAGGGCAGGTAAAGGAAAGCACCTACAAAATAAGTCCCAAGTTAGAAAGCCTGATTACCAGCACAAGGGTGACAACAATCTAGCAAAGAGTGAAGATCTCAGCTGGCCTTATATCCAGTCCCAACCCATAGTGGTCATGCTGAACATTGGTAGCATAATGTTCTCCATGGCTTAAATAGACCCTTTGATGTCTGTTACACGTGCTCAGGATGAACATACTCTCATCTGTGAAAAGCAAAGGTTCCCATTGGTGGACCTCAAAATTTTGTATTCTATGGCAGATGCCACTCAGGCTGCAAGGTGCCAGGCAATGAGCACAGGGCCCACTAGAGGATGTCAGGCCTCACCCTCATCAAGTCAATTTCTGATCGTTTGGTCAGAGACATTTACACCAGTGGCCTGCTGGAGGACCCTAATACAGCAGGACCCATCCTCACTGGGTCCTGCTGATAGGTTAAGGAACTTCTACAGCCCTGTCCAGCTTTCCTAGAATAACTGTTTATCTCCTGGAATCTGCTCTATGCTCTTGAGACTGTGCTGGAAGACAGAGCAAATTTTCTGCCGTTGGCACATATTGATGTGCCATCCTAGAGGAGTGACTGTGTATGCTCTGTGGAGTCCAAATATGATGATCTCATGGTACCAGTAGTGAACTGACTGCTGGATAAATGCAAAACTAGTGAAATCCCCACCCCCCAGAAAAGACGAGGAGGGGAAAAAAAGCCAGTGGCCTACACCTATAAAACCATTCCTGTTTGTTAAATAGATTTATTGATTTATATATATATATATGTGGAGAGAGAGAGAGAGAGAGAGAGAGAGATCTGTATATCAGGCAAAGCTAGTGAGTGAGGTAAAGCATTGAGAATCACCTTCATGTTTTGAAGTTGATTCTCTGTCTTTGATTACAAATGTTTTTGTTGGCTTCTTCTGTGAACTGAAGAACACCTAAGTCTTTGACTCAAAAGGATTACTCTGAAGAATTCCTTTTGTCTAGTGTGTGTGTGTGTGTGTGTGTGTGTGTGTGCGTGTGTGTGCGTGTGTGTGTGTGCGTGTGTGTGTGTGTGTGTGTGTGTGTGTGCGTGTGTGTGTGTGCGTGTGTGTGTGTGTGTGTGTGTGTGTGTGTGTGTGTGCGTGTGTGTGCGTGTGTGTGGGGTTGTTTTTGTATTTTGACTGCGAGGCCCAGTGACATCCGCGGCATATGTCTGTAGCCTTGCCGTCAACTGATGACAGAATAAATCTTGAAAATGGCCATCAATTAGTCCTTGAAATCCCAAACCAGCCAAATAGAATGGCCTGATGTGTCCTCCGGGAGCAAGAGGTCACATGTTTCTCCATCCATAACTAATTTCTAATAAATGTCCAGTTTCCCAGTGCTGGTGTTCAGAGGTCACATTGTTTGCATGCTTTTTTTCCTCTCTGGCCAGATTCAGTAATTTTGTGAGGTTATCAAATGTTAAAATTAAAATTAGCTACATGCTGAAATGGCAGCTCTTTTTACTGTTGCTTCAGCATCTTATTGCTTGTACATTACTAATTTAGTGATTGTTTTTGTATAACATTTACAGCACAGCGGAGGTTGTTTAAAAACATGCCGTATATAAATTAACTTTGACTTGACTTTGACTTGAATTGTTCCATGATAAATTAAAAGAAACTCACCTAAACCTTTTAAATATTGGCAATTTCATTTGTTTAAAGAGAGACAGTTATTTCACCACAAACACTGTGATGATTTATCCATGTGACTAAATGTAGTTTTTTGGTCTTCAGTTCATGTAGCTGGCTTTTTCTTTTCCAAGAAAAGTCCATATAAAAGTTGTAAATAAACATATTAATTGGCTGTAAACACAGTCAGTAAAAGGAACTGCTATATTTCCAGTTTGTTGACCATAATGTGCTATATAGTATGATGCATTTCCCTGCTAAAGCACATCATTACAAACTACAAAAATAAATTATTAATTTGTTTTGAACGTCTGTTTGTTTAATATAGATTTTTTCCCATAACTTATGCTACCATTACATTGTGTGTGCAATGCATTCTGGATAAATGAACTGTAAAAAAAAAATAAGGCTAGACTTTGATTGTAATAGGAAGAATAAGAATGAGTGGGAAATTGCTTACTGATGAAGACAATTCCAAATGAGAAGCCGACATGTATTTCTTTCATTGAGTCATTAAAAGAGTTTACAAATGCTGCTCATTATCAGTGGTGACTAAAACCATAAGTTGTGCCAAAAGTCTAAAGTGCTTTTCACTCACTGTGAAAAGCACTTTAACAAGTGTGAACGATTTGAAACATTGAAACACTAGAGGCTCTTCCGCTAGGCAATAAACCATCCGCCGTGAACATGAACCACTGGTCACCACCCTGATTGTGGAGTAAGCTGATAACCTACGATTCAGTCAGCCCAGAAATCCCCAAGTGTTCAGTGTTTTGTCAGATGCAGTAGTATGGTGGCCAGCAGATGTATGCAACCCAGTAATTATAAATACTGTTTGTACATGTGAACATGAAATTGACAAGTGACAGTGTTTTTTAATTTCATAAAAAGATATCTGCAGAGTTTTTTTTAAATATGAGATTTAAATTGATGATGGTATAAGTCAGGATTCCTTTGAAAAAGGTACCTTGACCAGCTGAGTGCTTTGTATAGGTACATTTTGATAATAAAAGGTCAATAAAATTCTTTGTAAGCATTATAAAATACAGATAAATAGGATCAAAATTATACTTAAAAGATATAAAACAAAAGTGAGAACAAAAGAGTAATGATTTTTGTATAAGGCTTTAAAAGAGATTTGAGCAGTATGAAGAGATTCTTTAAAATTCAAAGGCACTGGCTAATTTTTTTACTTGTTTAGTCTTGGTCGAGATTTTAGAAGCAGCTATGAGAGTCCCACCTGTGGATCTGTGCTCTGGTCTGTGGGTTTATATCAGTTAATTCTCCAACTACACAACAGAAAGTACAGCTACATGCCAATACCATCAATTAAAAGGCAACAATGAATTTCTCGAGCCCTCTCTTCAGTTACTGCTTCAAAGCAGCAGCACGTGTGTCACTACTATTTGCGACAGCGTCTGTCTTCAGAAAGCGATCTGGCTTGGGTATGACCTTGCATCTAACCCTGTTAGATATGCGCCTTGAGCATGTTCATTGCTCAGTGACATTTTGCTCCTTAAAAATAACACAGATGCTGGGCCCTGTTTGACACTGTGGACTCTGCGTAGCTGGGCAGCGTCCAGCTATTTTCATTAGCACCACCCCTTGTAACCCCTCACCCTCCCATACTCTCAGTGTCTGTTGCCCTGAGAATTGCAGTTGTGTGAGTCACTTTATTAGTTTTGAAGTCTGACATGTTCCTAAGTTCTTTGACTGCTTCATCTGCAGGCAGAGCCTGTCTGCAACTGGCAAGTGTTAATCACGGATCAGCAACTTGGGTTTCACCTGTCAGACATCGGAGCGCTCCAGGACTCGGAGGGATTTGCACAGTCTGGTCACTCTGACAATGTTGTCTGTCACCCATTACCTCTTACATATCCGCTTTAGTTATTCACACACCTTATTCTGACTTGCAGATGCTACATTTTAAACATTGTTTTCACATGTGCAGATTCATAATTTTGCAGTGCTGGCATTGTTCTTTATGAAGGCAACTTTTATCCCATGATTATCACATTAGGATTTCCATTATGATTGCTTGAATACGTGTGTGTACAAAGACTTTGAAGAGGAATACTCATTATAGATATAGGGGGTGGGGAAACTAGTTCAAATTTATTGCCTGCGTCAGCTGTGTCAAATTTGGCAAGCTCAAATGGTCAGCTTCCAAATGGCAGGGCAATACCTAAGGGTCAGCAGCCTTTGTAATAAGCACGAAGTTGTACATTTTCATCTCTCTCTGCCTGTGAGCCGTCATCAAAATAAAAACTAATGACACACATTCTGAATAGAACATTCCTAGGATGCAGAATCAGTTGACTGGGAGCAGTGAAGATTGATCTGATTGTGAAGGACAAGAAGACCCCCACTGCTCGCCCAAGTGAATCCTCCATTCTTTTCTTTTTAAATTTTTCTCTTCTTTTGATCATTCATAAGGGGACCACCCACTTTCTGAACCTTTGCCTCTATTTTTGCAGGGTCAGAAAGAGTTGCCAGTTGCTCTTTATGGCTGAGATTTTTACGATGTGGTCAGAGCTGTTTGGAGACCATCAGTTCCCCTTTGGTTTGTCACTGGAGCTACAGTAGCCCTGAGAAAGGCCTGAGTTGTGTGGGAAATTAGCTTCACTGTTTTGAAGTTTGCAAAAGAAAAAAGTCTGATGAAACCAAAACTTGCAGGCGACACAATGCTGTTATTTGTATCCATATGTCATTAAATTTCCTAAACAAATATTATTGACTTTTATACAAATATGGTGCAGTTGAAAAGGCTGGTGCTCAAGTAATGTACATTTTTCTCACAAATTAACTTGGCATGGCAGCTAATAGATAGCAGAGCACATACTAAGAATAACTGTTCAATCGGTCAAATTAATGTCACTTTGTTCTGTGATAAACTGAACTAATTTCTCCTTTATTAGGTTGGTAAGCTTTAATGTGTAATTGCATCAAACTGTTTCAGAGCTCTAATGTGTAGCCATCATGGTAAAATAATTAACTGGAGTTAAAATGTTTATTTTACTGCTCTGTGCACTAAATCGCCAGATTAATCATTTTCTGCAGCATTAATTGCGTTCTCTTGTGTTCTAGTTAACTGTTGTATTTTTATGTCCTTTGCAGATTTTTAATCACCGTTTGATAACATCTCTGGAGTAGGCAGCACTAATAAGCATCATTTTCTGTGAAAGAAAAGTTGTATGATCCATGTAGAGATTGGTTAGATTCTCCCTTTAATGTGAATGTGGAGGGGAAACTCAGGGTTAACTTAATGAGCTGATAGCCAGTTTCGTGTGGCATTTATCCTGATCGCCATTGTTAGTGTAAGTGAATTCAGATAACAGAAAGTTACCTACGTACGTTGAACAAGCCTCATATTATAAAACCCTCGAGGAACCCTGCCTATGAAATAGATAAAGAGACCACATTCACGCTGATAGGCGAGAGAGAGGGAAAACCAGGGAGGACAAACAGGTCGACACAAGAGGACCCCTGGTCCATGTTCTCTTTGCTTTTTTCATAAAAATGGGACCTGGAGACATTTGTCCCCCCATGGTTTTACTGACACGACAACACCGTTTTGGGGGGAGTTTCAAGGGGGAAACACCCCTGAGCAGTGTGTCCAGCAAAACAGTACAAATGGGGGTTAAAGTGAGGGTGAGTACAAATCATACATTAGAGAATTCACAGAAACTTCCAAACTTTTTAAAACTTATAGGTAAAGTCAAACTAACTTTCAGTTAAACAGCTGTCAAATCGATAGTCCAGACAGTAAAGTGTACAATATAGTGCTGGATTTAAAGATGCATCCATTCATCAATTTTCTCTTTCTTTCTATTCTATATAAGCCGAAATGCCCAGAACTCCCTCTCCTCAGCCATCTCACCCAGCCTGTCCAGGGGAACACTAAGGCATTCTCAGACCAGTCGAGATATATAATCTCTCCAGGGTTTACGCCAGGGTGTCCTTCTGATGGGATTTGCAAGGAACACCTCACCCAAGAGGTGCCCAGGAGGCTGTGAAAAATTGTACCCTTGGCGATCCATCACTCCCTTGATGCACCTCCCACAGAATACTCCAAGGGACACGTTCAAATGCCTTCTCCGAGTCTACAAAATACATGTAGACTGGTTGAATGAACTCACATGCACCCTCAAATATGTGTCCTGCGACCAGAGCAAAACACAAATTGTTCCTACTGTATCTGAGATTCGAAAAACCAATGGACTCTCCTTTTCAGCACCCTGGCATGGACTTTCATGGGGAGGCTGAGGAGTGTGATTTCCCTATAGTTGGAGCACACTCTTGAGTCTCCCTTCTTGAAGGTGAGAACCTCAGCCCTGGTGATGCCTGAGTCGCCCCCCTCGTCCACACACTCTGCCTTCTCTATGGAAGATGTGTCAGTGGGATTAAGGAGGTCCTTGAAGTATTCCTTCCACCGCCCTCAGTCCTCGGTTGAAATCAGCAGCACTCTATCCACACTGTACACTGTGTCAGTAAAACACTGCTTTCCCGTCCTGTGTTCCCTGAGGGTTTGCCAGAATCACTTCAAGGCAGTCTGAAATTCTTTTTCCACAGCCTCACTGAACTCCCCCTAGATCCAAGTTTTTGCTTCAGCCTCTGGTGTCCACCAGCTGGTTCCAGGGTTATCCCCATGACAGGCACCAACGACCTTGCAGCCACCACTCAGTGCAGCAGCCTGAGCAACAGAGGTGCTGAAAATGATCCTTCTCCTTCAGAATGCTGTTGAAACGCTTCCGGAGGTGAGAGTTGAAGATCTCGTGGACCACGGCCTTTATTAGGCATTCCTAGCATACCCTCATTATACATTTAGGTGCACCAGGTCCAGGTGACACCTAAGTCACTTGGATGAGTGACCAAACATTTCTCCAATTGAAAACGTCCAGATGAACAGAATCAACTGTTTGGGGGTAAAGATAAAGATATTTAATGTTTTATTTATTTGGAATATTCCTTTGTCGCAGTACTTGTCTTTTATTACTAATAATAAGATATAACTATCAGATAAAACAAACGGAATTTAAGAAGAATTATAAAGGGCCTTGCAGGTGTATAATACAAAGTTTTTGCATGTGGCATTAAATATTTTCTGTATCTTCTGCCCTGCAGTAATGTGTTTGATATATGTATTGGAAGTTGATGATGTAGAGGATCAGGGCAAGCTACATTTCATGAGGGCCATCTCCTCTGAATCTTCATTCTGTATCCCATTACATAAACATCTTGCTGACAACAGAGCAAGACAACAGAGAGAACAGTGAGTTCTAAAGTAATGACAGCAAGTCCTGCAACAGCCAATCATACATCAAGTAAAGAATAATTCCTGCTAGCTTGTGTAACTGCGGGTCATGTTTCTTAAGCTTGCAGAATGCTACCTATGAGGTGAATTGTTAATGTGACTTATAAAGTAAGTTCAATTTGTGTCAGCTTATGTCAGGAGCAAAATAAATACTAACATTTAAAAAAAAAAGTGCTTTGCTCTAGAAAAACATCTGAACAGCTTCAGAGCTTTACATCATGTGTGGGCTGGAGCACAGTGCTTAAGAGTCCTTGAAATACTATGAATGAAGAGACAGTCTTAAAAGGAGGGATTGAAATATATTGTTGACTTAGACTGCCTGGGTCCTGCTAAGTTATTCCAGGGCTTTAGTGGCCCTGACTGCCAATACTCTATTCCCCTTCTTGATTTAAGTTTTGTCCATACGTACATGTATATATATATAGTTTTTTTTTAAATGCAATTTTCCAATACACTTGTTCAAAAGAAAATGTTATCCACTCTAGAACTGTTTTGAAAAAATATCTCCATTCACAACGTAAAAAACAATGTCAGGCACTATCAAGAGCACATCAAAGGACCAGCTGGCACACAGTCTGATGTCAGAAAAGGAGATAAAGACTTGTCCACACACTGAGGCCTGAGGTCTGAGGCTCTAAAGCACTATAACTGCCTTGTGTGGTACCAATAGCTCATTAATTTAACTGGGACCAAAAGTCTTAAAATCAGTTCCATAACATATTCTGAGGTGGTATAAAGCAGCTTAACCAATGGTAATGCAATCTGCAGAACTGCTGACAGAATATCTTTATGAATGTTTAATCTTTGTGAAAAGTTTTTCTGGGATATACAAAGTATTTGGGATGAGTAAGGATCCATAAACAGTAATGCAAGTATGGAATGGTCAGCACAATGCTAATGCCCAACCTGTTCTCATGTTACATATTGATTGTTCATCAGGGCTAGAACAAGACTAGAACTGGGTTGTTGTTTTTTATCCAAACCCAGCCATTAATTTTTGACATCTAAACCTGTTTAAGAAGTTTTATAAAAGAAATCTAACCACATTTTTTTATCACTAAACTCAACCAAATTATAATAAAAACCAAAAACTAACATACAATGAAAGTGCACCATTCACTACCCCAACTCCATATATAGATTTTAAATAAGATGCATTTCAATGATAGATTCAGCTTAAGGAAAAGATTAGGGGTCAGGCATTTATCTTATATCCTCAACCTAACAACCATGATAGCTACAGTATTCTCAGGATGCTAAGTCACAATTTCAACACATTGATTTGGAGCACAAAACTAATTTAAGCTATAGCGTAGGCCAATGACCTTGGCGTGCACAGTTTCCAAAGTAATCTGTAGGGATGGTGTTCCGATCCAAATTCTTCTATTCCCCCCAAGTTCTTTTCAGTTTTTTTTAAACAGAAATTATTTTGAAAAAATAATCATTTCAAACTCATTTCACCACAGATGCCCCTGAGAAACAGAGAGTGCTGCACAGACACACACTGACTAATTTTCTTCTGAGAAATTTGCAGTTCAGCAGTTTCACGGCAAGCAGTGATGCTTCCAGTTTGATCAAAGTATTTCTTTCACAGTTAATAATAAACATATATTTGTATTGATTTTTTTAGTTTAGTTTTTTTTTATTTCTAACCATATAATCTCTAATATAATTTTCCTAGTCTTAGTTTTCTTATTGTCTGAAATCAAGGTTTTATCATTTCATTTATCACATCAATCATTCACTCAGTCACTGAATTTGTGCTGTTTGTAAGAATTTTGTTGTCAGTTTATTTTTTCTTTCAGACAGTTTACAATGAATCGGACAGAGTGTTCTCATCACATGGATGATGTGGAGTCTGTCACTGCAGCATTATATGCTGGCACGAGCCAAGTTATTTCCCCAGGCAAATAAAAACACACTTGCTGCAGCCTGCATCATGCTGTTAAATCATCACTCACATTACTAAGTGTGTGTTTTCTTACTAAGACAATACTAATTGTTGTTCCACTAGAGGAGAACTGATGGATGAGTTGATGGGCTTACAGTAAAGGTGACATCAGCAGTCAGTAACAGTGACTCCTGTCAGGCAGTTAAAAGCAGATCAACATGTCAGAGATGCCTAACTGCTGCATTTTACTGCTTTATTGCCCTCGGTGGGGATGATTGTAGTAGTGAGGTCAAGAGAACGTGAGAAGGCCAAGACGTGAAGGCACTTGAAGCTTCATGTTACACTGTTGTTCACAAAATACATTTCATCTAGACCCAGCAGCTAACAAAATACACGCCCATCAACCACCTCTGCTGTCTTCTCAGATCTTCTTTGATCATTTTTTCTTCTCTACCTTTTCTCTCATTCCTATTCCCCTCTTCAGTTTTTCTGTTGACTCCACTTGCCTTTTCTCTTCTTTTTCTTCTTTCACCTCTCATATTTCCCCTGTTCTAATTCTCCCCAACATCTTTCTTTTCCTTGTCTTTTCTGGCTCCTCTTTTTTTTTTTTTACCTTCCTTTATTTTCCCTTTCATTTTGTCTCACTCTTCTTTTTTCATTTCTGTTTGATATTCTGTTTTCTTCTTGTTGTTTATTGTTTTTGAGCATTTTGCGTGCAGGTAACATTTTACTGCTCTAAATCAGATTTCTAAATCTTGACAAGGCAACACAGAATTAAGGTTTGTTCAGGGTTTCCCATTTTGTTGGAGGAGAGGGTACCTGGACAGAAATTTCCAGGTCAGCTGAGGTCAGATACTGATGATACTAATTCACCCCAAAAGTATTCCATCTGTTTGAGCTCATGACTCTGTGTAGGCCAGTCTAGTTCTTTCACACCAAACTCACTCATCCATGTCTTTATGGCCCTTGCTTTGTGCGCTAGTGCACAATCATATTGGAACCGTAAAGTTCATGGCAAAACTGTTCCCAGAAAGTTGGGAATATGAAATTGTACAGAGCTGTCTTGGTATGCTGAAGCATTAAGAGTTTCTTTCACTGGAGTTAAGGATCTGAGCTCAACTCCTGAAAAACAACCGCAGATCAGACTCATTCGTCAGATTGCCAGATGGAGAAGTGTGATTAATCACTCCAGAGAACCCGTCTACACTGCTCTGGAGTCCAGTGGATATGTGCATTGTGCTCAGTGATATAAGGTTTGGATGCAGCTGCTCCACCAGGGAAACCAATTCCATGAAGCTCTCTAAGCGCTGCTCTTGAGCTAATCTGAAGGCCACATGAGGTGGGGAGGTCAGTAGCAATTGACTATGCAGAAAGATGAAGACCTTCTGCCTCAGCATCCACTGACTAAGTGATTTTATTCAGCCTACCACTTCTTGTTTGAGTTTCTGTCATTACCAGTTGCTTTCACATAGCTATAGTACCATTAAAAGTTGACTGTGGAATATTTAGTAGTGAGGACTTTTCATGACTGGACTTGTTCCCCAGGGGGCTCCTGAGAGAGACTCATTCTTTCACAAATGTTTGTAGAAGCAGTCTGCATGACTAGGTCACTGATTTTATACACCTGTGGCCATGGAAATGATAAGAACTCCTGAATTCAGTGATTTACATGGGAAAGAGACTACCTTTGGCAATATAGTGTATCTGGCCATGCTTTGATTGCATGCAGTTAAAACAGTCCATAGGGAATGTAATACGGGAACACAGTCTCAAAACCACTGGCTATTGCTTTAATGTCTACTGGGCATCTGCTAAGTGGAAGATCAGTGCTTCAACCACTGAACCCCAAACCACTTTTTGTTAATGGACCACATGGGCTGAACTTCAGCAGCAAGGACGGAGATGACTCTTCCTAGCTGATATAAACATGAGAGGTGTGACTCTGGGAGAAGAGAGAGCTATTAGTCTGAGAAGTCCAAATAAATTCTGTAAGGAAAGTCCAATTAGTGAGTGAAAGTGAGGTAGCTTACTTGGACTCCTGAGGAAGAGGTGACTGGTCTGCTTTTCCACAGGTGGAGAGAACGCTGCAGGGAGTTGGGTAAGTGGGGTGAGTGCTCCAGGAAGAGCCTTCAGGTAAGGCAGAAACTGCTATATATTTTTATTTTTCAGAAAACTCATGTGCTGTCCGTCTCACACTTGTACGAAACATAGCAGAGCTGGTGACTGATGTTTATCTGCTGGGTTTCAACAATTTTACACTGGTATTGTGTCCAGTCGCACTCCTGTTTTCACATTATAAAACTTTATGTAGGGTAGGAAAACAAAAGGTCGTTTATCTTGAACAGATTGAATACATATCTGTTAGAGCTTTTACAAACTAGAGTGGTTTTCAAACATTAACTCGGAACAGAAAAAACCCCCCCAAAAAAAAAACCTCAGGACGACATCCAAAATTGCCTTGCCCAGATTTCTTACACTGTTTTGGCTGGATTATGAAAAGGCTGTTCTGAACACCACTGTTAGCGCCGCTCAGGAGCTTCTCTCGGGATGCTGATTGCTCATGTGAAGATAAAACACACCTTTTGTCTAAATGATTTGTTTTACATGAGCCCAAAGTGTGACCAGGTAACACAAGCAGAAGTGTTGTGGGGGTTGCTATAGTTTCATTAACACCTCAAAACATTTCCCATAAATTGCTATTAGGCTTCTCATTTTCAAACACGGTGCTGTAATTAATGTTGAAAAGTAGATTAAACCCTGTGACAGACTGGCGACCTGTCCCAGGTGTATCCCTCTGGAAGGACAAGTTAAACATAACTACAGCACAGATGTCATTTCTTATACACAACACTGACAGCTGTATTCGCTTCAGTTTTTATTTATATATCACTAATCCACAACAGCAGTGAATTGCAGGGGTAAATTGAAAAATAGATCCTGTGGTTCATATTGCATGGGTATTTTTAAAGAACATCAACATCTGCAATAAACAGACTGACTGAACCTTTGTTCAGGGCAAACGTGTTTTTCATGTTAGCTTTAATGTGTACTGAAACTGTGTGTGATGCAAATGTGCTGTGAAAACTGTATTTTGCATTTACAGTTTCAAGAAAACCTTAGAAAGTTTCGAGAAATCTGTCTTAGCAGTTTTGACAAACTGTAAATTATTGGTCCCGCTGCTGTCCCCACCCACAAGATTTCAAGGAGGGACTTGAGCCTTTCACCATTTAACCAGTGAGTAGCCGGGTCCCAGTGACACAGAGGGCTTTTCAAAAGCTGGAATCAAATCAAGCAGGAGCGCAGCGAGCTGGGGATCCACTCACGTTTCCATCCTAGTCATGTAAAGAGCAGCATTACAGCCTTTCTGCTTTATAATGGATGCGTGCGCTTTTGATTTTTCGAAGAATTTTTCACTACCCAATCAGCTGGATCAGTTTTCTGATAAATGTGACAGGAAATAACTGCTGCAGACTTTGTCGGTGTGGATGGACAGGTCAGGAGTGCATATGCGACACTGTGGGAACGCTTGGATTTATTTACCGCATCCTTCTGGGATTTACTGCCGAAAGAACTCTGCTCCTTGACCGGTTAAAATAAGGGAGAGAATGTATGGAATAAACCAACACTGTATTTACATGTAAGAGGGCCACACACTCTGATTGTATGATAGCCACAAAAAAATCTGTTCTTTGTTGCTCATTCATTTTTTGTTACTCCTGCAGATCGTTTCATTTTTTCGTGCTGTGGTGTCAGGCTCAGGTAAGCCACTAAAACTTAAACCTGTTAACAATAAGGAATAGTTGAAAGAAGGAACAATTAAAAGGCTACAATCCAAACGACATTTGAATATGAGTGCTGATGTTAGTGTGCAAAGGAATATTAATTTGTGAAAAAATCTGACGTATTTTGGTGCTTCTAAAATTGGCTATCGTTTCTTTATCCCAGATTAGAAAGACAACATTATGTATTTTATTTTTCCCTTTGCATAAAAAAGGGGGAGAATCACCCGTCTCCTAATTTTAACCAGTATGTGAGGACGCAGGGCGCAGTGACGGACCAGCTCAGCCGAAGACAGGTCAGAGTTTACCAGCTCTACAGTCGCACTAGCGGGAAACACGTCCAGATTCACGGCAAAAGGGTCACCGCCACCGCCGAGGATGGAAATCTGTACGGTAAGAGCTAACAAATTACTTTAAGAATAACCAAGGATTACGATCACTAAGGCCTACCGTTAGATATTTAATGAAAAAACATGAAGTCATCAATTTTCTTTCCAGCAGCCCATCCCTCAAAAAAAATAATACAAAAACATTTACCTGAAAAAGATTTTCACCTGATTTTTTTATGTTCTTCTTCTTCTTAATGTATAGGTACCTTTTTGTGCAAACACGCAAAATATGAAGTACAGTTAACATTTGGCAATTAACATCAAAACCAAACCAGGGATTTTAAACGTGTCGGGATAAATATATAATGATCACAAACTGGTTTAATACATTTAGTTATAATTTAATACATTTATATTGACAGACTCTCACCACCGGATTGTATTTTTATTTTGAGTAGAGCTGCCACAATATGAACTTTTCTCTACATTAATATTAAGGCTGAATATTCATGTAAAATATTACTGATATTATTATTAATTTTCCTTAGGAAATAATAATAATAATAATAATAATAATAATAATAATAATAAATATAGTACATTTTGTGACTATGTAACTATACCTGTACAGAAACCTTGAAAGGAGCAATTGCACACTTATTTACCATATCTCAAATGTGTATTATATTCACAATATATTTGATATTTAAAAATCATGGATATCATCAGTAGGCTACCAGTATTTATTAATTTTTCCAAAATCCAATTGAAGAAGTTAAAAATTCTGAAATTTGTTCATTCCAGAGTTTCTATATATTTTAATAGTTGCATTATCAAAAGGCGCAAAATGATGCTAGCCACATACTAAAAAGGGACATTTTCCACAAAGTAGCTGAATATGTTAATAAAGTGTCATACATTTTTTCTGTTAAAAGCTTTAAAATTTTGATCTTCCAAATAGGAGAAAATTCTATATTCAGTAGAAATTCAGTTGAAATCCACTGAGACATCAACTGAACCGAAACCAATAAGTCACAAATGACTTGGTGGAGGTTAAGAGGTTAAGGGTTTTGCATAGTTTGGCAGAATGCAGTACACTAGTCTGCAATCAGTGACAATGCCTTGTTAAAGAGACTCTTCCGAGGAATTAGTGACAATCTGGAGTTTTGTGGTTCCCCACAGCGCAGCTATTTAGCCCCTGCTGGGCACTGATGTCCTCAGGCAAAGCCAGCAGTTTCACATCCAGCCTGCCCGTCCCTCCCACTTTGAGGTGTTTTCAGTCCTGTATGTTAATTCAGCCTCCCTGCTGTATCCATGAAACCATCGTCTGATGAATTTAGTGGCTGATTAGGACAAGCCCTTTGTTTCTGTAGTCCCAATACACAAGACTGTTGTAATGGCCATGATTAACTGCAGAATAATAAGTGAGAATGTATATTCAGCTTGTAAGATCTGGGTCTTTAATGACCAGACATAACATTTGTTTAATCAGTTGGTGTTTTGACTTTCAGCAGGTTGTTATCACTAAGGAGTTTCAGCTCAACAGTGTCCACAGAGCAAAGAAGTGCAGATTCTTATACTAACAGCTTGCACATTAACTCATTATTCCTGTAGGTTTTATATCTGTAGTGAATAGCAGACACTAAATGCTGGTCATACATGGTACAGCAGAAATTGGGCTTTATATTTCAGTGTCACTGTCTGCTTTCAATAATACCTGATTCCCATAAAGACATTTTGTACATGCCTTATTACACACACAAGACAAAAGTGAGTCTGTGGCTGTGTCCTAGGCTCCTTTTGTTTTCAGCCCCCTGACAGTCTTGTGTCTTTCCCGCAGCTCGCCTGTTTGTTGAGACAGACACCTTTGGCAGTCGAGTTAGGATAAGAGGTGCAGAAAGTGGGCGCTACCTCTGTATGAACCGGAAGGGGAAGCTTGTTGGAAAGGTATGTGTTGAGGAGTGTGTGTTAACACAGTAGCAGAAACTACACCTATGCTGCCTTTAGTGAGCAAAGAAGGGGACAAATGTGGTGAAGCAAAAAGAAATAAAGAAACAAAAAAGCAGTCAAACTGTGTTATAGTAGACTGATACTTTGTCAGTGAACTTTATCATCTAACCTGAACATCTACCAGTTCAACCCATCTAGGGTTAGGGTTGGGTTTTGTTTTAGCTACACTCTAAACAGGAAGGTTTTCAGAAACTACAATATTTTATATTTTAAATGAAGCACACTTTGCCAATGCAGTATTTTTTTTCCAAAACTTTTATTTGGGGCAGATATTAACTGAACGCAAACCCCACTCCTAACCGTAACTGTAACCCTAGGTTCCCAATGATCTGGTGGATGCTGGTGGATACTGAGAGGTTAAGGCAAAATGAACACCTTGAACATCTTGAAAATGAACACATCAGGTAGAACACATCAGTGCTATCATTGTTCTGTCTGTAGCATGTAAAGTTAGCGTAACCATCTTCCCATGAGATGGACAAAAAATCTTACATATCTGGAAAAACACTTATGAGAAAACTTTTCCTCAGAGGAAATACAGACTTTACTTTAACAGACTGCATATCCAATAAAACACACACTGTAGCTCAGATGCTAAAGCTCCAGTCCATTGTTACAGAATTCTCATACCTTGTCAGTCACTTCAGGACATGATGTAGTACTGGAAAAAAGGGATCCTCTCAGGACTGAGTGATATCACTCAGTCCTATTGGCCATGGTTGACAATGACTGGGGGAAGTACCCTCCCATCATGCACACCCTGTGTGTTTGGTCATAAGTCAACTCTCCACTTCCTTCACGGAAATGGAAAAGATGGATTCACATATCTGGCTGACATGACAAGTCATAAATCTCGTTCTCATCACGATTCAGAGGTGTTGAAATTGTGGCTGCTGTGATATCTGTACAGAGATAAGAAGTTCAGTGAGACAGTCTGTAGTAAAGATGAAAAGAACAGTTCTTTTCAATAATTCTGTGTACAAAGTTGCAACAAACTTGAATGTAACCATCACACATTTTCTGTTACATTTTTCTAGTATTGTAGATTGTACCTGTTATCAACATATCAGAAGATGACAACAAATGATTAAATCACATTAGTTTCCTTTGATCATTGGGGAAAGGGGTGATTACATTTTTAATTTGATACCTATCAACTGTTTTAACATAATCTAAAATCAGAAGCTTAGCGCAGCATAGAGACAGCTAGCACATCTCTGTGCGAAGGTAACAATATTTGCCAGCATTTAACCACGTGAGACTTAAGTCGTTATCATTGACGATCACAACTTTAACCCTAACTCTAATCTTAGGCAATGACAATATGAATGTTTTGGTTTTCCATTTTTCTTCCAAATCTTGGCAATAAGGTAACAAATAGAACAATAATTCCAACTGAAATACATGAATACAAGTCATAAAGGCTACCAGTTCCAACCCTAACCCTGACCTTAGGCAATCCGAATAAGTTTTGTTTTTGCAATTAGTGAAGAAAGGAAATAATAATTCTACCTGACACACATCAGAAGCTATTTGCATAAGTGAGTCAGCAGAAGCTCACTGTTGAGTAAACTGAAGCAAGAAGGGTTATTTTATTGCTTGTTCTCTCAGCATCTCATTTATATCAGAATTTGTTTTTCTCTTCCAAATGTTAGTCTTATTTTAAGCTGTTTGAACTGACATTTTTTTGACACTGTATAAAGCCATTTATTCCATGAGTTCCAGCAATAATTTTATATATAGATGAATCAGAACAGTTTTTGTCCAGGTGTAACACAAGAAACCTTTCTGTCTTCTCACACAGCCAAATGGCCGGAGCAAAGATTGTATCTTCACTGAGATTGTACTGGAGAACAATTACACAGCCTTCCAGAATGCCAAGTATGAGGGCTGGTATGTGGCTTTCACCCGGAAAGGGAGGCCCATCAAAGCCTCTAGAACGAGGGAGAATCAGAGAGAGGTCCATTTCATCAAGAGGCTGCACACAGGATTACCTCCCTTCCCCAACACGGACCAAAGTAAACCATTTGAGTTCATCAGATTTCCGTCCACACGTAGAGCGAAGCGGAACAGGAAAATCACCTAGCTCTTCCTAGGCACAGCAAAAGTGATGGACTGATGACAGTTGTGACATGGGAAGAAACAGATGCAACTTTATTTTTGTATATTTTTTGACAAGTGAAAAATGCCTTAGATGCCATAATATTGCTGTAAAATGATCATGTGTAAATACTGAAAGAGAGTAAAGCAAGTGGATTGTATTAAATTGTCTATTGCGTCTGTGCGAGTGTTGAGGGATGAAATGACACAATGCATAGGGTGGCTAGCAAGAAATCCGAGGAAGCCTATGAAACAGCCCACGACACCATTAGATACTACACTTTCACATTTCAAATCAATCATAAAACACATTCAGTTGTGCTTTAAAGGATGTTTTTCTTTATATTCCAGTGGGTCGACACAATACTACCATTCATACCACAAGGAAACATTTTTAAAGCAGCAGGGAACAAACAAAGAGCTCCAATAAGGCCATATTGGAGACAGCTGGACAGTTAGATTTAAAACAAGTTAGAATTTTTGGCCCAAACATGCTGGCTGGATTCAGTTAAATGACTAATTGGATGAAGTGAGGCGATTGCAACTAAACGGTGACCAGCTACAGTTATCAGAAGGATGAGTTATAAAAAACCCAAAAAACAACCCTACATTTGTTATGAAGGGGTAATCTATCCAGAGAGATCAAAAGGGGGGTTGCCACTTCAATTAAAAAAGAAAGAATGGAGAAATATATTTTAATTTGATGTAAAATCTAATTTTTCCTAATAAAATGACGTTAAATGTTTAGCTGTATTACACAATCACTGTCTAGATATTTGCTCTGACGTTGTAATCGGATCAATGACATACCACATTTTCTCCTAGCCTAGTGGCAAAGATATTTCATGTATCAACATGCATGAACTAAAGGGAATGTTTTGGATTTTAGGATACTACTCAACCTCATGGGAATGCTAAGGGTGAAATCTGTACATTATCAGTGTCAGCAAGATTTGTTCTGTGTACGCCGTGAACATCCATCCATTCTCTTCCACTTATCCTTATCAGGGTCCCGGGGGGCCTGGAGCCTATCCCAGCTACTATAGGGCAAGAGACGGGGTACACCCTGGACAGGTCGCCAGCCTGACGCACAGGCAAACAGACACACCATGAACATCTCATTATAAAAATAAATTATTTGAGATAACTCAGTCTGCATTTAACAGTTTACCAATCTATGCTTGCAAGTGGTCCACTTATACTTTCACAGAAAGGATAGAGTGTTGTTAGTGTCTGCAAATACATTTACATACAAACACCAGTGCTCATATCACATTAAACTGTGTTGCTGTCGGTCAGGACTAATGCTGTTTGGAGTTGAGCCAGACAATGTAGCTCTTTTAATGAACTTGGCAAACAAGGAAGGTTTGAGTCTTACTCAGTATTAACACTGATGGAGGGAAATGTGGTTGCATTTATGTGAATATAATGAGATCTATTTTTAAAACAATGGTAGGAAAACACTTGAAAAAAAGATGGTGGAAGCACACGAGTATTTAATAATCCCATTTAAATCAGATGTGTGGCTTCAGAATGTTTTTCACAGTAAATTTATAGAAATAATTTTATAATATTAAAAAGAAATCATTAAATATTGATAAACCAGATGTGAATATGTATGTATAGTATCGTCACCTCATTAAAAAACGAATATATTGATATAATATATGAGATGTACTACATATATAATAACCACAAAGCAATAACAATTATTTGTAATAATTAGTGCTCCCAAAAGTACAGCAGCAGTCATTTCAGTCGCATATGTAGGGATCATAGCCCTCTCATTGATTATGAATTTCACATTTGTCTTTTTTAAAAATCAGGAATAACAATGGAAGCTCAGCAGAATTGAATGTATTTTACTACTTTAATTTTATCTTTTAAATTATTCTCTGCTCTTTTTCTGGTAAGGTCGAAGGTCAGAGTTGACTAAAGGACAGTGTCCCCTGACCATGGCTGTGTCCCAATCCAGCGACCGCACGCTTCGGAGTACGTGCAGTTCGCGTACTAGGTACGGCGCGTACTAGGAAGTACGAGAAGTGCGGAAGTGAGAGGCTTGTGAAATGGGACGGTCTAGCCTTCGTCGCGCTGCTCAGGTTGCCTAGCAACCATGATACTAACCGCACGAAACGTTTCATACAGCATTGTTTGACATAAATGAAGGAGAAAAAATGGTTTTTTGTAAATTCGTTTTTTTTTTCCAATAAGATCACTTTGATCAGTTGAGTATCTGAGGCTGAGACCACGGGACTGTAAAAACATGATTGTTCGGCTTCATTTCTGTACTGAGCAGTCATTTTAAGATTAGTTAGTAAATAACAATTAGCTAATGCTGTTCATGAGACGAAAGTCATCTCACTTTGGTAATGTAAATATAATATGGCCAATATCATAGTTATTGTCAGATTATTATGATATATTACAGCAGTGAACTTGAACTCTGTCTCTAATACTGAGCTTCAGTAAAGATTCAAGTTGCATTTATTTAAATTTCCAATCACCTTAAATCTTCACTCAAAGACAAGTATCTTTGACAGTGTATATGTAGATGCATTATATATAAGAGGCAAATATTGTTCTTTCAGTATGTTGGCATTACTAAATTTGGCTCAATGTTTACATATATGTGTAAAAAGAAAATGTATGAGCTGTGATAACTGTTTCTGATAGAACGAAGAGTAGACTGATATATTAAATATTCCTTTATTGGGTGAGAAAATCAGACCATGTCATAACTGCTTTAAGTCACACAGAATAGATATCAGAGCCTTAAACAGGCTGACTTCTGCTAAATGGGTCAAACTGGGCAGAAAGTATACAAACACATAACATCCTTATAGAATATGATGTAACACTATAGATCAACTTACCTCAGAATATATAAAGCATATAAACAATTACAGCAATATGATGCAACAAACACAGCAGTACTACTAATCCAAAATACTCAAAGCTTCATACACCTGAAAAAAACATGGACATTTATTTTTAGGTCCATTCTGCTGCTGATACATACTTTAGGTTTCTGAATATTAAACTTGTTGCTGCCTTTCATAGTGTTTAACTTGAAGGCCCTGAGTACTTTCTCCCACACTGAAAACACTGGAATGATAAAATTATTTGAACATTACCTAATAAGACTGATTCAGAACAGACAATTAGTTATTTTAAACTTTCCTAGCAGTCCTTCACAAACAGGGAACAGTCTGTCTATTCTCTCCATCTGTCAGCTGCTGCTAGCTCTTCCTCCTCCTCTTCCTCACACACTGCTGAGTTTGTCCTGGTGGATCATCAGGTGTACAAAGCCTCACAGATGATGTGCAGCTTGGGTCCCTCAGTCTGTCCTCACTCTGGACACTTGCAGTTGTCACACATGGAAATCAAATGTGTGATAAGCTGCAGGATTCAGACACAAGTGTAACTTATAAATACATGTTCATACTTTTATTACACAATCAGAGAGAAAGAAACAGAGAGAGAGTGCAGGACAGACAGACAGACAGGTGACAGTCTCAGGTGTATACACTGCTACAAAACAGCACAAGAGAAGGAGGATTTAGTGTTTGTGTTATTACGAGTGCTAAACAAGAAGAGTTCCCAGATGGTACAGTGGACACATGTGTGACTCCTGTGATTAAAGCATCTTTCTTTCAGCTTAACGAGTGAACCGTCAGCTCGTTCAAACGCACGTTAAAGTCCGTTTGGCTCGACACCACCGAACAGAGGCAGCAATATAACATAGCTAACATTAACAGTGCAGTGAATCCTGCTTGTGCCGTGATATTCAGGACTGCAAACCGAGCAGCATCACTGACTTTCAGCTTGTTGTGTTTGTGGATATATGACTGACTTTAATTATCTACAAAATCATCACATTCTCTGTAAGATTAAGGTCAGCTATTGAACGGCGTATATTTTAAAGTAAAGGCTTTAAAACCAAATTAGTGCAAACATCACTGATGCCACATAACTTTGCCGACATGTGGCCAACTGTAATGTTTTAATGTTCTTCATTATTAAACATTCGCACATAAATAAGTGACACAATATTCAGTTCTTACTTTTGAAAGTTTATTCTTCGGCCGCTCCGCTTCAGCCGTCTGCCGTATTTTTCGGCAAAATTATCCACACCCACCGCCGCTCTATGAATTGTGGGACATATGGGACCACGGTGGGCGTTTATCAATATGCGTACTTGTGCGTACTTGCGTTCTCGTGCACTCGTGATACGTCATCAGTCGGAGACCAAGTACTGTTCCAATTCGAAGTACGCATCAAGCCGAGAACGCGAAAAAGTCCCGGATGTGTTCTCGATCCGCCCGTTTCATCGAGCATGCATCGGTGTGGACTTGGGACAGCTATATATCCCAGAATGCATTTCGTCCAAAACTCAACAGCGGACTCCCGGCACATCGTTTTCAACCCCCCCCCCGCTCGCGGACGTCTCACTACTCAGGTTAAAGAAACTCCAGCAGCTGTCTATAGTATTGAGTGTCCACTAGAATAGAAATAAAAGCGTTCTAACATCTCACCTGCTTGTTTTTATTAAGGTATGTACACGTATGTACATGTACACTATTTTTATTAATAGAGGTTTCACTACTGAGGTTAAAAATGATATATAAGTCACTTAGATCACTTCTAAATGTTAATGTTTGGTTTATTTCAGTGTTTTATTTGTTCCTGAGTAAACCGGTTTGGCTGTGATTAAAGTTAAGCTTCATAACATGTTACTCACAGTTAAATTAAGAGGGGACGGCAGTAAAAACTCCGGACCTGTGACATCATCACGTACGCTGGTGTTCCAATTGTACATATCGCGAGTCCGTGCTCGCGTTCTCGGCGGGTACGTACTCCCGTGCGTTCTCGGCGAGTACGTACTCACCGAGAACGCGAGTACGTACTCGCGTACTTGGGCATTGATAAACGGCCGAAGTGTACACCGGGCCACACTTCAAATTTGGGGCAATCGACGGCGCATTTGGAGTACACTTCGGATTGGGACAGCCGTCGTCGCGTCGCTGTGACGTAATAGGTCTCAAAATGCGTACTCCGAAGCGTGCGGTCGCTGGATTGGGACACAGCCTGAGCAACACTCAACTCCTGATGACCTTGTGCAATTTGCCTACCTCACCGGTCCTGTCCGTGTTTCAGGGATAATATATGGTCTTTGGCCCCCTCTAGTGGTAGTTGCGGTCAATTGAACTCGGATCAGGTGGAAAGTCAGCTGACTTTTGCACAAGCAGGAAGGGGAAGTCGCAGACTAGTCATGTCAAACAGTTAATATATTTTTGTGCGTTTCTTTTATTTAATAGACGAAGGCTTCAAACTTTTAAAAAATGTTCGTTGGGGATGATGAGGACGGAGACTTCTTGTCTCCCACAGGAGGGTGAGTTGGTTTTGTACTCCAAGCTAATGCTCTTTAGGCTATAAGCTAACTAGCTCACCAGGATTTAGCCCATGTTCTAGCCGTTGACCCAGCTTTCATTTTAATCTTTGTATTAATCGTGATTAAATGGAGTCCACCACCATTAAAAAAGTCTAAAGAGCAGGCGGATCATTTTAAGCCCATTTCTAACATGTAGTACATATTTCAGTTATGGCTTTAATTTCCTTTGTTACGTGTTTTACCGGAATATCAAGAGAATCATGGTGAAGTGATGTGAAGTTTTGTCAAAGCAACATATCTGTGCCGAATTTCAAAGTGACCTCATATACACAATGAAGAAAATAAAACGGCATTTAAGTGAAGTTCAGGACTATTAATACAGTGTAAAGTTAACAGGTATGAGCGGGTTTGAATCGTTTTGTCATGCAAAGTGTGACCTCTTATAGGTTTGAGGCACTATTATTGCTTATATCAAACACTCCGGTGTTGGTACTGCTCGCTCACATGATTCTGTGACTCATTTTCCAAGTAGCATTCATGAATGTAGCTTCTCAGACTGTTCAAGCCTTCATCAAATGTAATTTTTCTTTCGTGTTTGTCTGTCGCCCGCAATAAAAGAAGCAGATGATTTTATCAGGCAAAAAGCTGCAAAACTTTTTTTTTTAAACACACACATCTTGAACATGGGCTAGCGCGATGACGTTTACCCCTTTTCACAGTAAACGTCATCGCGTTCAGTAGGACGCTATTGCAAATTAAAGCGTTTCATTGTTTCCATTTACTGAAAGAAAAAAAACGTTATTAACTTATTTTATGGACAGGTCACTATGCGTGAAAATTAGTTGGTGCATGATGTTTTTTTCATGTGTGTCAGGTATTTGGAGTGAACTGGCCACAGACTTTCCTGTTTAAAAATGTGTGTGATTGAGGAGAGATGCTTTGCACACAGGGTGAATGAGCACAACAAGATCTGACATCGGGATATTTTCTTTTCAGAAAAAAATGAAAGCCAAGTAAATTGGGAGATACTGGACTACGTTATTTGAGCTTCAAAGTGTTTTTGAAAAACATTTAACCCATCTTGCCCTCAATGTAAGCAGTACAGGATTCCTCAAGCCAACTTACTGAACCACATTCTGACTATTAACATCTAACTGGTAAATGAAAATGAATGTATTTACTATGGAAGCGTACATGTGCATATAAAGAGGTTACTTCTAGAAACTAAAGCCACAAAAGTGGCATGATATGGGACTTCTAAAACTGTGACACACAGTTTAAAAAAAATAATAAAATGAATACAATGAGAACATTTCAGGTGATATAGACACTTTGATGGCCATACTACATTTAACTGTGGTATACAGTTATGTGAAAAAGAGTTCACATGACTCTATAGAGTTTACTGCTTCCATAGGAATTAGGAAGGTAAAGGTAAACGGTCATTGATAAGAATGGGGAAGTATGTCCGTAGAAGCAAGTTTTGGACGTTTACCGATCAGATGTATTCAGGTATGTGTTTTAAAACACTACCAATGAAAAATAAAAATCAATGGGGGAATACATGATGTAATCCCAGTTGTTAATGCAAACTGTGTGTCACGTTGTCATGGGAATGTGTGTGTATTCATTTAACGATTCACAAAATGTGTAAACATATTTATACTTGATTTTGACTTAGCTTCTTAGTCTGTTTTACACTACTGGAAATGCAGTTAGAGCATAGGACGCGTGCCACAAATAGCCATTCAATCAGTAAGAGCAGTTTCACATTGATATGCCAAAAACCAAAATCAATTTCGCTTCACCTTTACTATGCTATGGGACGTTATCATTTTATGTTAACTGTATCCACTAAGCTTCAGAACTCTAATGTGCAGCACTATAAAGAGCACTCGCAGCAATAAAACAGTTAACCTGTTTTAAATTGTGTATTTTACCACTGCATACTAAATCACTAGATTAATACTTCATAAAATTGTTAATCTAATTTTTTTTCTTTCTTGTAACAGTGATGTATTTTATTGTTACATTTTTATGTTCTCTCTAAATTTCTAAAAACCATGAACTCATTATCTGATAATCATGTCTCTAACTGGACCAGGTGACACTCATAGAGCATCTGGGAGATGTATTGTGGAGTAAAAGGCCATCTAACGAGGGCTAAAGGTTGGCTGAGACAGCCATGTAACAGGACAATGATGCCAAGCACACTATCAGACCTATGAATAAATTTAGTCATTTATTCATTCATTTATTTATTTTATTTTTTTTTTACATTTTTCAGCCAAAGCCTAGGCCTTAGAATGCGGTAGCTTAAAGGAGCTGTGTGTAAATTCAAACCTTTGCATAGCAATTAAAACAATTAAATTGACACTATTTTCAAAATGCAGCGTTTTGCAGCTTTCTTAGTGTCATTGGAAAAGTAGTTCCAGAAGCTTGAATTATTTCTTCTTCTTTAAAGAAAAAAAGGATCTGTGTGTTGAAAGACCCAAACTTCGTGCACTTTTGTCATGGGACAGACTCACTGAGTATTAGGAAAGCTTACAGCTGACTTTTTAATCTTTCCCATGCCTCCTCCCTCTGCACGAGTTCTGTGTGACTGTAGTGCAGTGTGTGTGAGTGGTTGGGATCAGTGGCAAGCGTAGAGCCTGTTGTTGAGGAGGGACAAGTGTTATGGAATCTAATTCCTCTCACATGCTGCTTGTTAGAGTAGACTGGAGTTGAAGGCTTCTGCTACAGCCCATCTCTTCCCTCCAGAGACCCGTGTAGCACTAAAGCCAGAGCACTGCGCTTTTCTTCTTTTTCTGCTATGCTGTTGAATTTGTCACACAAGTGTGATAGCACTGGGGGTCGAGTGGTCAGCATAGCTAGCGAGACGAGCATTGGAACAAGCATTAAAAGGATTCTGACTCACACATGCAAACTGGCTGCCCCTCCTCAGCCCAGTTCCTTACCGTCGGAGATGAATGCGTTAAGGCTTTCAACATGTCTGTTCTGGGAGATGCCAGTGATTACCAGTGGAAGGAGTTCCAGGGGTCAGTATCAGGCTGCCACCATTAGTCAGTGACTAAAAATTACTTGGCAAGTAGTTGGATAACGAACTAATCATTTCAGCCATTTGCTTATAAAATATGTGATTAGAGAAAGAATCTTGATGTCATGTGAAATATGTGACAGACAGTCACACATAATTTACCTACCCATATGGAAAAGAAATAGAAAAAACTTATAAAAGACTTGCATCAGATTTGGCCTACTTCATATAGTGAATCATATAAGGCTTATATGATTTACTCATGAAAGTGGCCACTTTCATATATTGTTTTAGTAAGTATCCAAAACATACAAGTTTCTAGTATATAATTTTTAAGTTAAAGTATATAATTTTTCAAGGGATCTTATATCTGTTTTTACTCTTGTATGCTTTTCATACAAGTTTCACACAAGACAGATACAAACTTCAGAAGATTTATATATATCTTTTCCATATGGTTTATTATGACCGTGGACAAAATAGTATATTTGAATAAATAAAAAAAAATCATCAGCTGGTAGTGGTTAAAATGGTTAAAATAATGACATCTCGATGCCAGCTCAATGATGTGTGGTTTTGTGAGATTTTCTTGTTTACACATGTGTGATGATGCAGTGCAAAGATGCTAGAATAAAGGCATACATAGAGATGAATAACTGGTTGCTATATATGCAGTTTATACATTGGAACTTGACTATAAAATAAAATGTTGGCCCTGTTACCGCCGTCTGGCGGGCACTGCCTGTGGTCAACAGTATTCTGATGATCACAGGGCTCACTGTTGCCTTCTGCTTCCACATCTTCTCTAGCTCTTGGTATTCCTCAAGCTTTTGTGTTCTTTGCTATCACTTGCTATGGCTATATCTGTTACTACAGGCTTCTTCCTCTTCTTGCCCACCACTACTACATGTGGTTGGTTAGCTGCCACCAATTTGTCCATCAGTATCTGGAAGTCTTGGCCTGGTCATTCTCAACCACAAACACCATTTCAGCCTGCACCTGCGCTCGTGCCTAGTGTTGTAGACCCAGCCTCTGTCAGCCTTGTGCATATTCCTGTGCTGCCATGATTAGTGCCTCTGTGCTGTATTTTTGTCCAGCTTTGTCCAGCCATTTGTAGGATCAGTTGTGTCATCTTTCCGATATATTGGCGGATCTTTGTTTCATCCTGAACAGTGGTTCTGGCACTCACTAGTCCTAAACTTCTTTCCTTCCACTTAGCGTAAAGTGTCAGAGTGCTGGATTTTTGTGGTGAAACCTTCCATGCATGCTAGGGAACTTTCTTGCCCTGATGTCAGTGGCACCAGTCTCCTCCTTTGACTGTCTTATTATCCCAGTAAGGTATCTGATGACTGACAGGGCATATGTGGCAACTCCCTGAATCTTCTTTTTCTTGTTCAGCTGACTCCTTACTCTCTGCAGGTACCTTAATCTCTACACAAATGCTATGGCAAGGGGGAGTGAGGAAGTTGGGTCATAAAATATAAAGACGGCAGGAATAAATGACAGATATGAGACATGTATACAAAACAAGAGAAAGGCACACATTAGAGCAGTGGTCCCTGAAACCTGCAGTCAGCTGAGACTGAAGAAGTCACTTGGATGAGTGACGAAAGGTTTCTCCCACAAAACGCTACGTCCAGATGAACAGAATCAACCTTTGGAGATCCTCCTCTCTGCTTCTTGATGCTCTCTGGTCGCTATGGTAACGCGTAAAAAGTTCTTTCAAAATAAGACATACAAATACAACACGGAAAAAGACCCAGGGAAACCGATTTAACTATAAAAACCCTGAAAACCATACATTTCACACCCGAGCCTCAACTCTCGCGGCCCGGCACCAAACGACTCACGGACCGGTACCGGTCCGCGGCCCGGGTGTTGGGGACCGCTGCATTTGAGGACAAAAACACAAAAAAGGTGTACAGTAGTTGGGAGCGCTGTGCTGCTGCATATGTCTGTATGCCATCTTGCCATCATCCCCACACTTCAAGATTGGGTACCAAGCCTGAATAACAACTGGTATGTTGAATGTGAGAGCAGCTGGCCTGAAAAAGAGGATTATGCCTAAGCTGGAAATCTGGATCATCCATGGCCAGTTACAAAGAATGAAGTACCCTCTGAAAGTCTATTAGAAGATGTTAATGCAACATTAAGGACAATGTCTACTGCGACCATCACTGAAACCAAGCAGCTGATCTATACGATAGCAAGAGTGATCCTTGAGATGACTTGGCTACAAGCTGAATAATACCCACAAAGAGTATTGCCCTCCACGGAGAAGAAGACTAGAGGCCAAGATCAAGGCAGCATGGAGGGAAGTTAGCCATCTGTCAGAACTGCAGGAAGGTGTGATGAAGAAACTGGTGCCTAAGAAGTACAACAAGCTGTCCATACTCGAGGCCTGGTGAATTGCCAAGCAAAGATTCACAACTAGCACCAGTAGGCCAGCATCAGTCTTTCAAAGGATATCAGGGTGACAGGTCTGTAGTCATTTAACCCAGTGACCAAGATGATTGTGGAGTGCTTGAAATGGGAGGGGACTTCACACAGTTTCAGGGATCTGTTGAAGATCAGTGTGAAGATGGGAACCAGCTGGTCAGAGCATACTTTGAGGCAGGAGGGTGACACACTGTCTGGACCTGGTTCCTTCCTGGTCTTTGTCTCTTGAAGAGTTGCCATCACACATAAGAGTAGGTGGGATGTCAGTAAAGAGGGGTGGGTGGTGGGGCAGCACCATGACACTGTGGCTACGTCCACACTAATGCGTTTTCATTTGAAAACGCATCGTTTTCTCTCCGTTTTGGCCTCCCGTTCACACTGAGACGACGTTTTTGCTCAAGGAAAACGCAGCGTTTTGAAAACGCTCTCGAAAATGCATACATTTAAAAACAGTGCTTTCACGTCGCGGTGTGGACAGGGAAACAGAGACTTTTTGAAAACAATTACATTTTAGTCATGTGATACAGTCACGTGACCGATTAAACTAAGATGGCAGAGGGCATTATACAGCAGTTGTTTTGTTTGCTCTCAATTTTGACAGTCCTATTAAAGATTAATATCAGTTTGTACATGCTGCAGATAGCTTTTCTTCAAATTCTTTAATTCTTACTCGCTTTTGCTTTCGCTTTCAGACGAAAACGCCGTTTTCAAATCTCTCCGGGCTAGTGTGGCTGTAGCCTGTGCCTGACAACTGTCTTTGTAGTCTACCTGTATAAGAAATATAAACCTAGGCTGTTTTTGGTTAGCTCAGTAGTCAATGTTACTAGCTTTAATTGGTATGTCTCTGGCTGTTGTCATCATCATCATCATCATCATCATCATCATCATCATCATCATCATAATAATAAAAAAACCAAGCAAGCATTGTTACTTCTTTTGTAGCTATTTTTAATTACTTAATGCAGTAAAATGCGATGACATAAGGAAACAGATTTTAGTCAAGTATGCGTGTCAGACGTATAAACGTATACAGTATTACCACCGTAGCAATAACCTTCTACCAATGTGTGGTAAACAATTGGGCTGTAGAGTAGGGGTGAAGAGTTAGGCTCACTGCTCAGCCCCTGTGGCACAGAGGCCCTTCCCCAGAACAATGTCACATCTACTGGTGCATTCTGCCATGCTGCCGTTTTGGTGTCACTTCAGCTGGTCAAGATTTTGTTTGAGGGGAGATCCCCCAGGGAACCATCTGTCATCTATTTGGGATCATGGTGTGATGTTTCAGACATGCATACAATATAATAATTTTTATATAATCATTTTCATTTCCATGAAATGATTTTGCATACTTTCATTCCCAACACATTACCCAGTCCATATCAGTATAGATGTCCAGCATGATTTTTTTAAAGCACCATATATCAATGCAAATACAACCACATGTACATAATTTTTTGTGTTTTTTAGGGCCAAGCTGGCTTCCCTGTTTGGATTAGACCAGGAAACCAGTCAGGGGAATGAGTCATTCCAGTACACAGCCCCCAAACAGCCTAGAAAGAGCTCCAACCAAGGTGACATTCTCAGAACTGCAGCATTGCTGAATTTACATCCAGTTGTCGTGCAGAGTCACCACTGATCATTTCTTTAATATTATTGCAGCTCCATCCAATCAGAAGCCAGCTCCACAACCTGGAGCTCCAGCAGTATTATTTGCAACAGCAGTCCAAGCCTTCAGATAGTGAGTTTGAAAACCATTTTAAGCACTCATCTAAATATGTTGGGTGCTATATTCTAAATGTCAGTTTTCATGTTTGTTTGTTTTTTACACCTGTTTGGAGCATTATCCCCCTTTTCTTTACAAAAATTAAACTCTTTACTCCCCCAAAGTTCTCTCTCTGTTCACTGAACAGCTGTTTTGTCTCATGTAGTATTAATGGACAGTACATGAAGCAGGGAAAGCTGGGAGCTGCTGTGCTGGGCAACCATACAACAAAAGAGGTTGGAGCTTTGTTATTTAGTCTCTTACTTTATGCTACTGGTTTGACTTTTGTTTGGTTTTTAATAATGAGCTCAGCTCTTCTTTTCTTCAGTACAAGCTGCTTCTGTATTTAAGCCAACAGAAACAAGTAACCTCTGCGAAGATTCATGTGGGCTTTGCTTTCACGGTGAGTATAGTCATGAAGGATACAAAAGTAGATGCACCATTTGAAATTCTGTTAGTTATATATTTCCGATAATCATTGCGATACCTGTTTAAACCCTGTTCTTTAGATTTTTTTTTTTTGAAAAGCTTGTAACAGCTGTAGAGAATAGCTGTTACCAAGAATGTTATTTTTTCCCCCACTGACTGTTTTCATGGCTACATGCTCTTCTTCCTCTGCAGGTACAGCAAAACAATTATTGCACTTTTTATGATGACCAGAGGCAGAACTGGTCCCTTATGTTTGAGTCAGAGAAATCAGCTTCAGACTTCTGCAAAGAGGTGAGCCTCAAATAATAAATACTGTGATTACAGTTGGGCCAACACAAAACAAACAGACTTTGTTTATTGACAGCACAAAGTCCAAAAGTATCAGGCGATCTTCAAAAAATGATCTGTGTAGTCTACATTATGTACAAGCATGATGAAGAAGTCTTCACAAATTTCTCATGTGTGGGACTAATAAAGGTTATCTTATCTTTTACCATCAGGTATGTTTAGCAAAAGTGAACAGTGCTGCGAGTATAGATGTGGTGGTACTCCAGGATCTCAGTCTTGGTGAGGGCCAGTCAGTGGAGAATGGAGACTCTGTGGAGGTGGTGTACACGGGCTGGCTTTTGGAGAACCACACTTTTGGACAGGTCAAACACTCACATCATTCATTTTAACAAGTATCAGTGTTTTTTGTTTTTTCTCTTGTGGATTTTCTGGTTATGATGACGAACAAGTCTTTGAATCTTATTTGTATTGCTACAGATGTTTGACTCCAACCAAAACAAAGACAAGTTGCTGCGACTGAAGATTGGAGCTGGGAAAGTGATCAGAGTGAGTGAAAGTATACTCCAGTGACTGTGAATAGTAGCTCAAAGGGCTGTCCACACAGGAAGTGACATGCAGTGATGTGGCAACTAGAGCAGGGCGATATGGCCAAAAATATATATCACGATATATATTTGAAAATTTGCGATAACGATATAACTGACGATATAATTTCTGCGAGACAAAATACAACTCCACAACTTTACTAGCGCAAAAAACCCCCATCCATTTATTTTCACTTAAACAAGCAGCTGTTTTTATGTGCATTAAAGCTATATAAACATTTAACAGTGCAAATGCAAATTCCTTGCTGAAAGTGTAACCAAAAGGCATTTCCAGTGGAAATGGGCTGACATATCCTGAGCAGTATTACCGTGAACGGTATAATATGGCCCAGCCCTAGTGGCAACCCAACACCATAAAAAGCGACTGGGTGAAATAAGTGCGGGCGATATGAATTTGGTGGTTTGAGTGAAACTAAATGAGGTGGTTGCTGATTGGCATGACAGGGTGCTAAATACATTGGAGGATTATCTAGGCAGCCTGAGCATTGAATGTGTGTTAGCAACCAACCTTCAGCGGCAAGATAATGCATGCTGAGCTAATTGCTTTCTGTGTGGATGCATTGAATCAAGTAAAACGTGAATGAATAATGTAGCTGTCATGGCTAAACGCTGTAATTCCAGCTACATTTTTATGGAGCTCTGTGCAACTTGATAAACTCACTGATGCACACAGGATTTAAGTGAACTGAAGTTTGTGTGTAGTTCATGTTAACACACTGTGTGACCAGACTGTCCTTCGCTACGATGTTGTAATATTATATGTACGGTATGTACATCAACTAGCATATATTTTAGGTATGATGATCAGAGTTCCTGTTACCATGACTAAGTAGCCTGTTGTGAAAGAACTAAGCTCGAAACATTATGCACTCCATATTGCAGAGAGCTGCCTAATCTTCCCATCTTGACTGTTCTTGGAAAAGGTTTAGTTATACATTCAGTATTTAAAATTCAGTTTTATTTGTATAGCGCCAAATGACAAAAACTGTCACCTTAAGTCTCTTTAAATTATAAGGTAAAGACCCTGCAATAATACAGACAAAACCTCAACAATCAAACGTCCTTTGAGCAAGCACTTGGCGACAGTGGAAAGGAGAAACTGCCTTAAAAGAGGAAGAAACTTCTGGTGCAATGATGCTTGGGGAGGGCGGCCATCTGCCATGACCAGTTGGGTTGATGGGAGGAAGACAGGATACAATACACACTGTGGAAGGGAGTCAGATATTAATAATGAATAATGATTATGATGGTGAGTGAAATGGAGCATCATGGTAAGCCCCCAGCAGCTAAGCCTATTGCAGGATAAGTAGAGGAGGATTCAGAATCACCGGATCCAGCCTTAACTATATCCTTTTCTTAGGCTTTGTGAAAAAGGACAATTTTAAGCCTAATCTTACATTAGAGGGGAGCTCTGTCTCCCTAGGCCAAACTGGGAGCTGGTTTAACAGAAGAGGGGCCTGAAAACTGAAGGCTCTGCCTCCCATTCTACTTTTAAATACTCTAGGAACAACAAGTAGGCCTGCAGTGTGAGAGCGAAGTGCTCTAATAGGGTGATATGGTACTATGAGGTCTTTAGGATAAGATGGGGACTGATTATTTAAGACCTTGTATGTGAGGAGCAGGATTTTGAATTGAGTTTTGGATTTAACAGGGAATCAATGAAGGGAAGCCAATACAGGAGAAATGTGCTCTCTCTTTCTAGTCCCCGACAGTACTCTTGCTACTGAAGACTTTTCAGGGAGTTTTTAGGACATCCTGATAATAATGAATTACAGTGCAGCCAGTGAAGAGAAGCCAGTATGGGAGAGAAAACTCATCCCTATCAGTACTGATGTTGCAGAAATCTTTTCTTTGTACAAGACTTGGTGATGGGAATAATCATCACTGTCTGACATGCCTCATGCTAGCTTGTGATGTAATTTGGCAAGCTAACAAAACACTGTCAAAAGCAACATTAGAGGGTTCTATTCTTAGGTATATTATAGACTGTAACCTGCACTGTGCTTAGAGCCGTTTGTGTCTCAGTTAGAGAGACTACAGCCCACATTCTTCACTGTCCACAGACTGTTAGTCAACCAAGAAAGTTAGAGAATGCCTCATTTTTAAAGATATGTTACAGTTCATTCACTCATTAAAAATAAAAAGCACATAATACATGAAACGACTTAGCTACTGCCTGCTTAAATGACAAAAAAAAGCCAATATTACATTCTCACATTAGGTTTGATATTAATTTGTTTTACAGCTGCTTTTAGGCTCACCTTAACTTATGATGTTGTTGATTAAATAAATAGAATTTGCAGTTTATTAAATCATCACTTATTTATGTTTGCTTTTGTGTTGGGTCTCTCCTGCATTTCTAATCATCCAAAAATGCTACAGTTGCTTTTGAAAGGTTCTAGCATAGCTTTAAATTAGGTGTGTGAGCACTGAGATCGTGCTGTTTATCACTCTTCTGTTGCTATTATGTTATTACCTCATCATCTCTTTCCTCTCCTTCGCTGTATGCACAGGGCTGGGAGGAAGGGATGCTGGGGATGAAGAAGGCAGGCCGTCGTCTCATTGTCATCCCACCCGATTTAGCTTACGGATCTAAGGGTGTCCCTAACCGTGTCCCGGCTAACAGCACTCTTATCTTTGAAGCAGAGCTTCGACGGGTAACATCCCCTGCACAGTCCTCGACATCTCCCTCATCTGCTTGTATCTGTTTTAGCAACTATAGTCTACCGTTCAACCACTTTCTGAAATATTAGAAGCTTATTGAGCTTGTTTTGTGGTTTAGGTCAAGTTCTCAAAGGACAGTGGCTCTGATCGGGCAAGTGCTGGCTCCAGAGACTCTGCTGCTCCTTCCCCAGCACTCAGTATTGAAAATCTGGTCCCAGAGCACTCAGCACAGGCCCCCTCTTCAGGTTCAGGAAGACCAGGGTAAGATTTAAACCTGATAAAATAGTTAGCACTATTATTCTAAACTTTTTTTTCTCACAATAGCTGATTTGTCTTCCCAGGGAGCCACCACTTCGTGCAAAGTCAAACTCTCTGAGTGAGCAGCTGGCTGTAAGCAAGCACCTCATTTTGTGTTTTTTGTATTCATTTGTTTTGGTGCTGTAAAGATTGGAGCTGCTATTCTTCTCCAATTTCAGAATCCAGATGCTACTAAAGCCAAACTGATTTCTCGGATGGCAAAAATGGGCCAGCCCATGCTGCCGTTTCTAACAGGAGCGGCCAGCCAGCCTGAATCCAGTGACTCTGAGCTTGAGGTCAGTATCTTGTCATGTGTACTGGTTTAGCATTTTCCTGTTGTCAATAACCTAAATATTACTGCCCTTGTAGCCAAAGCCTGATAAACTTTATTCCTGTACCTGTAGTTCATTTTAAACCCACAGGTGCTTAAAATACTCTCCAAAAAATGTACCTGAATCCTGCAGCTAAGCCTGGTTTAGTGTATTTTTAGGTATTTCTTTAAAAAGATTTCTATCTTTGCCAATGACCACCGCCCTCCTGTAGGGCCGGTGTAGTGTTTGTAGCTGTAGTCCAAGAGGTAGAGCAGGTCATCTACTAATTGGAAAGTTGGTGTTTAAATCCCTGCCTGCTCCAGTCTCCATACCAAACACCCCTGGACAAGATACTAACCCAGTGCTCTGCAATGGATGCGTCATGAATATGCGTATGAATGTTAGATAGAAAACACTTGCTGCCAGTATGCTGGGGTTCTTACTGGTGGATGGGAGGGTTGCTTCTTCATGTTTTCAGGTCGTGGAATGGGTCCTGACTGTTGTTTGCACTTTTACTATTATTAGGGTTGTTATTATTAGGGTTGTTATTATTAGAAGTATTAGCGTTATTAGTGTTATTAGCAGTACCTGCTTTGAAAGACTTGGTGTTTAAGCTTCCCAGGACAGGCCGGCCTTCATGTTTTTTTTCGTATGCAGAAATTTATGGTAAAAACTTCATGTCAGGAAGTCCCCGAGATTGTTCCTTGGCCCTCACAGCTGATTTAGATTAGGAGGCTATTTTCTGTAAAAAAAACAAAGGAAAATTAGCCCAGTGCTTTAATTGTTTAACTTTGTCTGTACAAAACCCACAAACACCGTATACAGGAATAAAATGGCTCCTAGCTTATGTTTTCACAAAAGATGAAACTGTATTATATTGTATGTATATTTCTTGTTACATTTAAAGTGGCATCTGAGTGAAATGTGGATCAGCTGGCACTTAGCCACACTGTCCCAAAACACAACTGTACTTCATACTCTTGTGTGTCTGTGCTGAATGCATGTCTCCATGGATGTGCACAAACACAAATGTTTGGATGTTTTTATGTTTGTAAAACATTTACATGTTTTACTTTTTTTCCCCCTTTTATTAATGATATTTAAAACATGTATATGGTTAAAATAGTGTTTTGTGTTTGTCTTTAGCAATAGAAAACAGTATGTATGAGTCATTTAAATTTCAGGTTAGATTGATTTTACAAAACCGCGATTGTAACCATATTTTTTAATATGACTAATAACGAATAACTAATAATAAGTATCTTTGTATATATATTCATAAATTTAGAATGCTCTTAACACTTTGTCTTTATTGATTTTTAAGTCATCTTGTTGATTAATATGGTCTGTGGCTGTAGAGGTGTGTGGGATTATTACACTGTCTTATGCTCTTAAATTAAATTTAGCAGATTGATTTGTGTTAAACAGGAAACTAACATTGCATTTTGATTTCAAAAATGTGGATATTACCAGACAGCAGAGCCAAAGAGGAAAATTTCGACATGTCCTTAAGTCTAATCCAAGTCTAAAAAGAAAAATGATGAGATTAATGCATCTCTTTCACATGAAAATATGACACACAAAATATTTTCTGGCATCATCATTGGTGAGCTCACACTGCTGTGCATTTATCTCCAGGACACCAGTGGCAGCAGAGCAAAGGATCATCCCGTAGTTTCATCTCCAGTGCCGATCACCACTGCTCCTGCAGCTGCTGCACATGGTAAACTTCTTGTCCTTACTCATCTGTCAGTTCTTTCTTCCTGCATCTGTAATATTGCAGTGTTTTTCTTGCAGTACATCCTCATCCTCATGCTGCTCCATCCTCCGCCTTACTTCCTGTTATGAGCACTGTGACTGCACAGCCTGGACTGCCAACCAGCAGCCATGCGTTCCAGGTGTAGCATCACCACTACTAACTTAATATTTTTTTAATACATGTTGGAAGAAGTAGTGGCAGAGATGGAAAATGTGTCTTTATGTCAGTGCATTACATTGTTTCAAAGCCTTGCTCCTACACACAGACTCCTCTGGCTCCATCTCCACTGCAGCCTGTGGGCCAGGTCTACCCTGCACCAGCTGTCCCATACATGGGTAGGATTCAACCACCAGGAAGCCACTAGTTCATTTGATGATCTCATGATAATAATGCTGGATGCAATGGTTCCAAATTACACACCCTTGTGTGCTCCTGTTGTTTCTCAAGGCTCTGGGGATGTAACTTCCTTCTTGATGACTGAGGCCAGACAGCATAATACAGAGATTCGCTTAGCTGTTGGAAAAGTAGGCGATAAAGTGGATCAGCTGGCTTCAAAGGTACACTCTAAAATGGTACAAAATCATTAAGCAGCTTTAATGGAAAGCAGAAACATTTGATTTAGTTTTTTTCTTTCCTTCCTCAAAATCTTAACAGATCGATGATCTTCAAAGGCAGGGGGGCCTTTCCACGGGTTTGTCTACTGTGTCGATGGAAACCTCCATGATCTTGCACAATATCCAAAGAATTGTTCAGGTACATGCATCAGCAGCACAGTGCTTTATAGAGGCATTGTTAAATCCCCCCCACCTGCTAATATTTTATATCATCTGCAGCTGTTTTGAGCACTTATTTTGCTTTCAGGAAAATGAGTGTTTAAAAAAAGAAGTGTTTGAGAAAAGTTCTCGCATTGAGGAGCAAAACCGTAAGATCGGAGATCTCATCAACCAGAACCAGAGGTGAGTTGAAAGAATTAAGAATTACGCACAGATACGGGACAGCCTAAAGTTTCTTTTAGATGTTCAGATTCTTATTTCTTGCACAGTGCCATCAGGGATCTTGGCAGTAGGGTTCAGCTGATTTATAGACTCTGAATTTTGAAGCCTGTTTGTTAAGTGTGTGGCTGCTTGATTTACCATTGTTTGTTAATACAGGCACAATGTGGAAGCAGCCGAAATGCTAACGTTAAGATAAATTCCTTGATGCTGCAGTTGTTATGAATCTTTATAGAAACAGCAGAAACAATAACAGTTTAAAACAACTTTTTCGTACCAGGCTGTAATTCAGGCTTTTTAATGACATAAGCCTGGAAATTTTGTCAATACCAGCGAGTTCTAGTGTAATGCAGTTTTTAACAGTTCGGAATGGGTTGCTTCTAGTTCTAATGTTTAATTGTCTGTCTCTCTGTCATGTTGTAAATTGATCTTAACAGTAACCAAGCAGTCCCATATAGCCTAATGAAAGCACGAGGGAATCTTTGAGCCTGAGTGTGCTGGATGCAGATGTGTGAACGGGGTGGTGGTGTGATTTTTCAGGTACATGGAGCAGAGTCACCTGATGCTGGAACAGAGGAATGACTCCCTCAAGTCGTCCAGTGAACAGAACCAGGCGAGACTGCTGCAGGCTGAGCAGGACAAAGTGAGTCTTTTGGTATTTTTGGTCTTTAATGAATCAAATAAAGCTGTTGGCTAAGTTTTTGATGTTTGTGGTGACAGACTTTCCTTTTAGTGAAAGGACTAAAAACTTAACAGGACATGTGTTGGACTTAGTGGTCACATGCAGCATATTACAGAGTCTGCTGATTTTGTGGCTGGTGGCTGCGGGTCTTCACAATTGAGATTTAATGGGTTTTTTTGTTTGTTTTTTTTAATGTCACTCATTATTAAGAAATGAAGTGAAACATTCTTGAACATTCTGGCATTTCTGATTTCTACCTTTGGAATATTTACTAAGATTAAGTTTCATTACTAATGAAACAGTCATGGCTCCTTTTTCCTTCGAAGACACAAAAAATGTTTGAAGTAAACCAAAGTAGAAAATGTCATCCTTATTTCAGTGTAACTGTGTTGCCATTTATTTTCTTTATTCAATGGTAATACAGATATATGAGGAAAGACTCTTTGTAGAGACTATTGGAGCGTGTACTATGAACAAATAAACAGGAAAGTTATATAATTATATATAATTAAAGTCTTTTTAATTATTGGATCAGTATTTGTGCCCACTGCTCTTTATTCTGTATCTGGTTATCATAAAACATTAGAAACTTAATTTGTGACTTTTTAAAAATTTTTGATGTGGTGTGTAGCTTCTTTGTTCGTATTCAATGTGTGGTTTTCGTCATTTGTTGTCTTTTAGTTGTCTGCCCTGCCTGACTGACTGAGTAATGTACTTACACAACAGGTTGTGTTACTTTTGTGTTAGGTAGCCATGACTCTGGACACGCTTCATTCCTATCATAAAGGTTTTCAGAAGAATCAGATTGTGACAAAGGGGCAGGAGGACTTTCCCTCTCTGTGTGGTCGGCATTTTACTCCAGTGAAAAATAGTAATTCCTATCCCGTATGCCAAAATTGAAAAACATTAAGTAGGAGGTTAGAAAAGGGCACAATGAACTGTTCCTATCTAAGTTGTGATGTATTTAAACACGACTCAAATCATTTGTTCTACAGTTAAAACAAAAAACATATGACTGCAGTACCTCTGGAAGAGTGGTAGCTGTAGTAGTTAATGAAAAACCAACAATGTTAGCTAATATAGTTCCATACAAGATCAACCGATTCCACAGAAAGTTCAAGAGGGAGGCACTGATTGATTTCCATGGAGTGTAGTTGTGATTTTTGTTGTTGTTGTTTTTGTTCTTAAAACCTGAGAATAAATGTTGGTTAAACTGTTTTGGAGTTTATTTGTGATTTTGTAATTTAATTGCTTATTAAGTGTACAAAGAGTCTGGTGTAAGGTTTAATAACGTGGTGTATTTGTTGATTCCAGCCTGCCTTCTAATTGTGCTCCTATAGTTTGTACACTTGTGTGTCGCCAGAAGATTGTTTGTAGTTTGGACTTGGTTAAAGGTTTGCTATCTGCTGATTCCACTCTTTTCCAAATGCTCTTTTCATTGTATTCAAGCTGCAGTGCTGCTCTGAGGAAAAACTCCTATTCACTGCTCTCTCTTCTCAGCATCCTCTGCCTCTGGACCTGGGCTCTGGCCAGGTGAGCCTGTTTCCTCTGTGTAGTGCCATCAGACTGGGGTCAGCTAGAATCTGTAAAATAAGAAAAAGCATCTAGAATTATAATTGATGTTTAAATTACAGGAAGAAAATGCTGCCTAAAGCAGTTTTGTTGTTATGCTGTAAGAGAGCGCAGCTGAAAAAATCCTGAGACTCTAAATGGTCATTTCCAGGTCATTGCAGACCAGAAAGCACAAAATTTAGCACAAAGAACTGTGAGAAGCTCCTATTTGATCCCAGTCTGACTGCAGCCACTGGATCACCCTTTTTCATCATCCTTCACTGGCACCTCAACTAACCTTATTTCTTTTTTTGTCCTTCTGCTTCCTTTTCATCAATCAGCACTCACCATTTTCCTTCCACAGGGACGCACTGCTAGCACCAGCAGACACTCATCCAGGCTTGTTTCTATGTTGTTCCACCATCTCTGTGGCTTTTATTTTGATATAGTGCCACCAGTACATCTTCCCCTCTCACCTCTTGCCAACTCCCCCAGGTTCGTCTAACGGAGGACCTGGCTTCAGCGGCAGCGCGGGTGTCTCAGCTGCAGCTCGAAGCTTCAGCTCACCAGCAGAAGGCCGCGGAGCTGCAGGGTAAACTGAGCACAGCACTGCAGGACAGTGAGAACCGCTGCCAACGCGTCGCTGCCCTGGAAGCACAGCTGGAAGGTGCTTGTGTGCTCAATTTAAATACACTGTGCCAGATAATTATAAAAAACATTTTAAAAAATTGTGCCTTTTTATGAATATCAGAATTTATTTTTTGGTGGTGCAATCAGAGAGGTGCATTCAATGCATTCAATACAGAGTCTACCGCCGCAGATATTATATCTATTTTATTAATTTCACATCATTTCCCAAAAGTCTTCTCAAAGTGCCTGATATTGTAAGGTAATGAGATTACAATTAGCTGAATGCAGTGGAAAAATATTTACAATAAACCTCAGTAAAATGAGCTCAACAAAATCCAGCTGCCAAAGAATTAAAGTTTTATTCATGTCTCTCTAAAACATCTTCAACAGAAAAACAGTTAAACCGGTGTAGCGATGATTTACACAGGTTTAACTGCTTCTTTGTCCTGTTGTTTAAACTTAGGGCAGCTGATCTTGAAGCAAGACATGTTGGACATATTAGACATAACATGGAAGGATAAGACTAATTTTATTTATAGAATGTATGAATCCTTTTATCAGATGAATACATTTCATACAATTTGAAAGTGAAGAAGCAAAAACACCCTGTATGCAAAGGTTTGAGCGCCTCGAGAGAGCAAACAAACTCACACATAAATTTGACTAAATCTGTAACGAGCTTGTACTTTGGCTTATTCATAGTCATCATTAGGTCTACTATTAAAACATTCCCCAAACGTTTTCCTAACAATCTGTCTGAATCTTAAATTTTCTGACTTAAAGCAGAGATTTTTTTTCTTTAACTGAACTGTTTCTTCACATTATTATGACAGTTAACAGGAATAGTTGAGGTCACACAGAAGCTTGAAATCGGATTGTTAGAAAAGGAAATCAAAAACTGTGTTTTACTGCAAAACATACAGCAGCCACACAGAAGGAAGCCTGTCCTGTATCCTCATAATGTTTAGCACCAGAAGTTTGCAAATGGGCAGCACGGGAGCACGGTGGTTAGCACTTTTGTTGCCCCACAATAAGAAGAGACTGGGTTAGAATCCTTTCTGTGTGGTGTTTGGATGTTCCCTGTTTGTGTGGGTTCTCTCCGGGTACTCGGGCTTCCTCCTACAGTCCAAAGACACGCAGCTAATGGGGTTAGGCTAATAGTTAAATTGCCCATAAGTTCGGATGTGAATGCTGGCTGTCTCTGTGGCCTGCAACAGACAGATGTCATGGGGGTGGAAGGAGGCTGACCTGTCCAGGGTGTATCTGACCCCCCCCCCAATCCATCCACGGATGCATGGATGGATAGATAGTTTTGAATATTTTAATTCTCCATTCTCAACGAATGCCTTAATGGTATGCTCTCTCTACTCTCGACCATGCAGGGAGCTCACGCTTTCCCTTTTTGCTGAAATGGAGAGCAGCCTCACAGTGTCCTTGTGGTGATTTGGAAAGTTCTGTCCATGCCTTAAATCTTTTGTCTTTCCCATTCCCTGTAAACTTGCGGCCAGAGCTAACCGACCACACAGATATTTTCCCTTCCAACATCTGAGCTAAGAGTGTTACTTTAACAGAAATGTTTGATTTTAAAAAAATATGCATGTGTGACATCAGCAACAAGAAAATCAAGGCAACCCTGTGTAAGAACATCTAGTGCTTGGTACATAAAGAGCAAAGGAGAAGATGTCAGACTATTTTTTTTGAAAAATGGACCAGACTAACCATCTGTGTGTTCATGTATTTCAGAGCTGAAGGAGGAGGCAGAGAGGATTCAGACTCAGTACCGCTCAGAGAAACAAAGACGCAAAGAGACAGAGCTGAAAGTGAACACCATGGAAGAGGAGCTGCAGGACCTGAAGACTGACAAGGAGAACCTAGAACGAGTAAGCGGATTTCATTCTTTTGTGAACGAATTACAGCAATACACAGTCACCATGGAAACAAAAGGGTTTTTTAAATCAAAAATGGATGTCTGACAAAAAGGTTTGCCTCACATTTAGGCACTTTCAGAAAGAAAGAAGAAATGGCAGGTGGAGCGTCAGCGTCGGGATGAGGAGGTGGAGGAGCTCCGCAAGAGCAGCCAGCAGGAGCTAGACAACCTCCGAGCTCAACTTCGCAAGGCCAGGACCAGCAGTGACAACGCTGCATCAGAACAGGTCACATCTCTGCATCCAGCCCAAGGGCGATCACATCTTCTAAATCGAAAGATCAACAGAGTGTTTTGTGAACATTAACGTTACTTTACATGCTTATTGAAGCTGTCCCAGCTGCAGGCCGAGCTTGAGCAGGAATGGAAGGGCAAGTGTTCCCAGATGTTGGCTTCAGCTAAAGAGCAGCACAGCAGAGAGGTGGCTGAACTAACAGAGCAGAGAGAGGGTCTGCAGGACAAGTTAACCCAGCTGCAGGAAAAGGTACATGAGATCGTGCTCTCATATCATCTTATGATGTTCATTTTACGCCCTTTGGCACTTCATGTAAAGCACTTTGAGTTGCTTTGTCACTGAAATGTGTTTTAAAAAAACAAAAAAACTTGCCTTACTTTTAAATGAATCTCTTATTTAACGTAGAAATGTGAAAAGTACACTGACCTTTTCTAGATGATTATTATAATAATAATCATCATCATCATCATTTTAACTCACCATTCATTTAGTAACTAGCAAACATTCCACATATATAATATAATACTACCACATGTTTCATTACTGCGGTGTCCTGTGCCACTCAGCAGTAGTTTCTTCAATTGTTCACTTTAAAGTTGAGAAAAGTTTATATTGGGACACGTACACGTTACATGGTGTGTTGTTGAATCATGTTTGAACTCTCTTGCTGTCAATAGTTTACAGCTCTGAAGCAACTGAGAGACTCAGAAGAACATAGTCTGCTGCAGCAACACAAGCATTATGAGGAGTTGCACGCTCTTCAGGAAAAAGTAAGATGGATGACTGCATTTCACTCATCTTGTCTAACAAGATTAAATATTTATTATTAGCTGGGAATGCATTTTTGCAGAGACTTCACTACCCAGGAATATTTAGCCCTTTAACACTGAGACTGTGCCTAAGCTGTAGCCAAATCTTGACATTTTCACCGGAGCAAAAAGCAGAGCTACACAGAATCCTGATCTCAAAATTGATGTTAATAAGTGTGGTGGGGACTACTCTGTTAGTTTCTCTGGGAAGTAACTGGTAAATGCCTGTTATGACTGATTAAAATAAGATAAGAAGAACTTTATTTATCCCGAGGGAAATTCTTTTGTCATATACATGCTCAGTGTAGCAAGAGAGACAGAGGAGCAGAGGAATAAGATATGCAATATGTACAATAGAATACAAGTATACAGTAATATACAGTAGGATAGTGCAAAATTTAATATCAAATAACTGTAACAAGTAACAATATAACTAAATCCTGAAGCTTATCAGTACAGGTGATACTAAAAGTGACATAGTATTGTGCAAATGAATAAAAGAGTAGCAGCGTATGATGGGGAGATGAAACAAACATTCAGTGAAAAACTGTTGGGTGATATTGCACGGTCTGAATGGGAACAGAATAGCTTTGTTTTAATCCTCAGGAAAATCACCTACAGAGTGAGGAAGAGTTGTACAGTCTTATTGCCACCGGCACAAAGGATTTCCTGTGGTGGTCAGTTCTGCATTTCGAGTCTTTTGCTGCGTGTGCTCCGATGGTCCATCATGGAGGCGTGCATGGGGTGGGAGGGGATACAACCATACCGTTGTGATTTACATTACATATATTTATGTCATGTTATTCTCTTCAAGTACACAGCCCTGGAGCAGCAGGGAGCAACTGTAAGACAGAAGCTGCAAAGACGAGTGGCAGAACTGGAGAGCAAACTGGAAGAGCAGGAGCATTCCGGAGACACTGCAGCAGAGGTGAGAAATACATGAAATCTTTCAAATAGAACAATTAATAGAAGGTGCAGTGCAGCCTTTCCCTTCATCTGTCATTTTAAGAAGCTGTTTAGCTGATAGAAATCACAGAATGAAAATCAGAAATGATCAGCAGTAGCTCATTAATGCCTCCAGATGCCAGTGCAGGGGTGCTTTAGTCTTAGTTCTCAGCTTGTTTTCCATAAGACGAGGACTGCCTGATGTTTCCAATCCAGTACTGGATTCTGATGTTGAGTCCGTCATGTTAAATATAGGTTGAACCCATTTTAAAACCATTTCTTATTTATTATATTGATGTGTTGAGAGATACTTTCAAGTGTATCTAGTAACTTTACCCACACAACGTATACATCATAGAAAATGCTGTATGTTTGGCAGGAATTTGACTTTTTCTAAGGGAAACTTTTTAATGTACAATTTAACAAACACAAAAAAAGCTGAGATTTAAATGTAAATATAAGCAGAATCCAGTGATTTGTCATAACACACAAAAAGTTATGGTAAAAAATAATTCCTATATAAAGTAAATGATTTACTCCGTAACATGATTGCGTATGAAACGAACTTCCTAGAGTCTGAGAGAACAGAGTCTTTTAGAAGTAAAGTTGGGGAAGGGTCCCAGACTTTGAGAGGCTGTGTGGGCACATAGTTCAACAGTTTAAAAATAATATTTCTACATGCACAACTGTAAAGTATTGGCTGATTTTATAGTATATGTTACAGAATATCAGTAAAAGAATCAGAGAATCTTGAGCAGTGTCTGTACGCAAGGCACGGCACGTAAAACCTGTATCGAACATTGATGATGTTCAGATCCTGAGACAGGACTGCATTGAAAACAGACATGATTCTGCAGTGGAGAACACGGCATCACACAACAAAGACGAAGGCAATTACATGAAGATGCCAGCTTCTCTGGGCCTGGACTCATTCACTTCTGTCAATCTCCTGTCACCTCTGTCACACCTGCAAAGGCCCCACTGAATGATATATATGTATATATGTGTGAGTAATGTTTGATTTCATCCAGATGACTTGCTTATTTCAGCAAGACAGTAGCAGACCTCATTCTGTCTACTGTGGTAGCATCGTGGCTCTGTGTCGAGTCCTAAAATGATGTGCTTATATAGAAACATGTTGGCCATTATGAAAAGCTTTAAGCTGCTGAGCAGGTAAAATCTGGAAAATCTGTCCTGGCAAAATAAAATTATTAAAATCTTCCTGGCATGAAATTGACATTTATATTTAACAAAATCTCTTATATATTTTCAGAGGCCAAATTATAACCTAATTTGATTTAAAAGACCAATGTATTGTCTGAAGAGACACTTTGTATAATTAATGTTTAATATCTTGAGAGCACAGTTTTTCACAGAGGGTTTGTATCATAAATAATGCTTCAGTAAATTAATTTTCTCATTTTGTTTTCTATATAGAATGGTACGAATATCTCCATCTTTTTTATGAGAAGCCAACAATTAGGACAGCAGGTTTCTCTGAGAAATCAGTCTAAGGAGCTGAGACAGAAAAACATTCTTGAAGTTTCTTCTTTTTAAGTCGCTTTTCATCCATGACCTAGATGACTGAGAACCTTCAGACATATGAGACATCAGGTTCAACAGGAAATCAGAAGGCTGATTTGCACCATGGTCACGGTTGCTTAAAGCTTAGGTCAGAGGAGTGATGGCTCTGCAGCTCCTGTAAAATCAAACATCATTAGATGAAATGTAATGAGTGAATATAGTGAATAATATAGAAAAATAGAGTGAGGAGCATGAAATACAGGATTATGTTCACGCTCCTTTTAACTGAGACAGCATGACAGATCACCATCATAACCTTTGTAGTACATTCTGATCGCTGAATATGATTAATGTGGGATTTTTCTCAAAAGTAGGTCTGATTTTGGGACGTAGAGTTTCTTCTTTTATGATTTAGTCCTAAAAATACCAAACACTTGTTCTCACTCATAATCAGTGGGTTTACTAATGTGGGTACACATCATGGATCACAGCTGGTAAATGGTAAATGGACTGGTTCTTATATAGTGCTTTTCTACTCTGTCTGAGCACTCAAAGCGCATATCAATAAGCTGAAGTAAAAGTTTGCTTATTGGTACGCGCATTAGTGTGGTGCTGTGTGAAGTCTAAGGCCAGTGCATGCTGGGACATAACTCATCATTTGTGTTCTTGTAGGTGAAGCGTGTGATGAACGGCGTGTTCCACTCACTGCGAGGGGAGTTTGATCTCACTGAATCGTACACCGGCCAGGCTGTGCTGGGGGTGATTGTCTCTACCATTAAGGTAAAATCCTTTGTGAAGCGATCAGGAGCCACACAGCATTCGAGTGTCAGTCGTAGTGCCTTTATTCTAAAACACTTCCACTGCTTCGGCACCTTATGTTCAACCAGGAAGCCAGCTTTGCAGCTCCTTGCCACACCACACACGCCAAGAGTTCATTAGTTCCAGTTCCTTTCACCTGTCCCCTCAGACCTTCCGGCACCGCCCCCCGTGAGCTTACTGTACCACCCCTCCACTGCAGCAGAGCCAGAGACCACACTTTTTTTTTTTTTTTATGCAGCCTTTGTGCAGAAATTCAGAGTTCTTAAATGTTTGGACTAATCGACACATCTTTTGGTGTCTTACATCACCACAGGTGGAAAGGCATTGTTCATTTATCCATATTGTATAATCACAGCACTCATCTCATGATAATGGAAGTGTTTGACTGGCATTTGGTTTTGAATCGCAGAATTCTAGAACCAGCCATTAATGTGGTTACTTTTTTTTTCTTCTAGAATGTAACTCTGCAGCTCCTTAGTGCCAAAGGCGGGGCTGCAACAAGACCAATTACAAAAGAGGAGGAAACAGCGGAGGAAGAGGAGAAAGAAGAGGTTGAAAATGTGAAACAACAGGAAGAAGAACCTCACCAGAATGTGCACATAAATGGAGAGACAGAGGTCAGAAAGGAAGAGGAGGAGGAGGAACATGTGGCTGATTCAGATTCTCATCAAGTCAGGGAGACTCGTAAGGATCAGGAAGAAGCAGCTGAGGAGACGGTGTGTGAGTCAAACACAACTCAGGCAGAACATTCAGAAAGCACAGATATCCATCAAGTTTCAACGACTGAACTCGAATCGAAAGAGATGACAATAACGGCAGCACCAGCAGCAGAGTGCGAGGTACAGGAGGAGGAGGGGCAGCAACCTGCTCCTGAAAGCTCTGCAGAAGATAAAGACACCAGCAAGTCTATGGATCCAGATGAGCGTTCACCTGAGGATGGGCAAGATGCTGTGTCAGAAAGAAATGCTGCAGTGACCAGTGAGGCATGCGTGGACAGCGTGGAAGATGATGGAGAGGATGTAGGAGAAAAAAATGCTGCTTCTCATAAAGCCTTTGGACCCCCATCCAACCCACCTCCACCACCGAGTGCGCTTCAGAACACCTCGGGAGAGAACACAAGGTGAGTACAGGTCATAACGGCTGGTGGTAAAGTTACTAGTTTGATTTTGTGGCTCTGCTTGTCAAAAAACAAAAAGCCTCATTGGCCTCACTATAGACTGGGAAGCTGCGTCCATTTTTCATATACACTTTGGCTGGAATAACATTAACCATAATCACAACAATATGTTTCAGTATAAAATTATACACACAGGACAGAGTGAACATTGATCTGTTACATGGTTGCTTTAATTGTACAAAGTCACAAAGTCATTTATATAATTTCATGACATATTTAATAGTTTTTTTAACAGCAGGGCTCATGTACTTCGTCATGTGAGGACTTATAATTTGTGCTTATAAATGCATCTTTGAATGCATCACGTTTCAAGTGTTCTTTTTTAGACTGTAGTGGCAAACAGCTGTCAGTAATACTGAAAAGTTTACCAGTGGAAGCCAATGAATAATGTAACGTTAAGCGCATAGAGTGTGTTAAGAAGTCTTAAAGTCTAACAAAAGACTTGTAACTTGCAACATATTTATGTCTTCATTACTACTGACATACCCTCTTGCTAACTAACCGCTTGTATAAACTCTATCCTGCTGGCTTTATTGCCTCGCCCCACCTCTTTCTGCTATTCTCTCAGTCTGACTGGGAGAATTGATGAGGAAAATGGAGAGGAGCCATTTTTCCAGAACACAACTCCTGCCAATCCCCCCGCAGCACCCAGCGAGGAGGAAGAGGAAGAGGAGATGGTAAGGAAGGATCTGTAGAGTTCAGGCAAAGCTCTCAGATTTGATTGAGCGCTTTTACCTCATCCCGCTAAACCCAGCCCTTCCCCTGTGTGTTGTGTCAGAGATGTTATAGCACTTGGACACTGTTTGTGATTTTCTTGTTCTTCTTCTTTTTCTTCTTCTTCTTCTTCTTCTTCTTCTTTTTTTTTTTTTTTGCCTCTGCTTTGTGTCCAGAGCCTAAAGGGGCGTCCACCACCTGCTCCTCTGTTTGGTGATGATGAGGATGATGATGATCTGGACTGGATGAACTGACATGGAACCAGAACACTATTAGTCTGCGTCTTTTAATTTTCAAAGCTACAAACACTGCAAGGTGTACCAGCTGTGTCTCCACGGTAGAGCCGTGAAGGTGGAAGAGAAGCCTCTGCTGATGGACTGAACAGAGGATGGTCAGTCTAGCTCTGCAGCTCCGTGTGATCCTGGTCATTGATCGGCTGCTGCAGACAAAGCAAAGCTTCAGTCTTGAAAGCCTGTAATTAGAGGAATCTAATGAAATACCTTTCTGTACTTGTTTAATAACAGTTGATGGTGCAATCAGTTCAGTCCCAGATTTTAACATGGCAGTGTAGCAGATTTGCTTGCAGGAATAAATGATTTCAGACTGTACTCGCTAAGTTTTTAATCACAGTTTTAAAAACTGAACTTTTACATACTTTTGTTAAGCTCATATTAATTTCAAAAAATAAATGATCAGAGACACGTGGCCTTTATTGACTCTCCTGGTTCATTGTTGTGTGTTTTACAGTTTTACTGTTAAGTAACTGTGTAAGTTCAGTCCTGGCTAATTCAGGAACATTCACTGAAGTGAACATCATCCTTTTATTTACATATAAAAACTATTGATTGGTTATAAGTTAAAGCACAAAGCATGATTACCTCTTTAGTGGCATGTCTGCCAATGACCAGGAGAGGGAGCTCTAGACCAAAGGAAAGCTACACTGCTGCTGAGTAACAGATGAAAGGTTTCAGTAATTAGTGAATTCAATTCGAATGTGAGAAAAGCCAAAAATTCCTAGTTTTCCTTTTTCCTAGTTTTAGTTGGCGTGAAGTGAACCTTTAATACATTTAGTCTGTTAGGGGGTTAATGTTAGCCTGTGGAGTGTTTTCAGTGGTCCAGTATAGCAACTTACATTTAAATCTAGTACCTTTAAATTCCATAAAAATATGGAAAGAAAAAAATATACACACACACACGTAAACATATATGTACATATAAATGACTTCTGAGTAGTTCTTTCCAATGGGATATAGCTGTCAAATTTTCATTGGCTCATTGTTTTAAGTACAGTTAGTGACTTGGTATTTTTTCAAGGCTAACATTCTGATTTGTCCCAGCATAAAAAACATGTGGGACTAATAAACTGAATCTAAATTTTATGTTGCAAGTCCTCAGAAAAAGCATTTCTCAGCCTTGCTTTCCCATGAAATTTTAAGTATCAGGCAATTTACTCCAGGTCAGTTTTTGTTCACCAACTCATACACCAACAGTTATTTTGTATCAATTAATGCTGAAAATACCTTTATTTACATACACACAAAAAAAAAAAACCACAGTGTTTTTGTACACCATATTTGGTAATTAATGAAGTAATGTATAATTTTACCTTCATACTCGAATAGGTGCTGTTTTACGATCCATTATATGATTTTTAGCTTTAGAATATGACACTTGACAAGGCTGCAGTTTTAAACAGATCTTAGATCAGGGGTGTCAAACTCAAATACACAGTGGGCCAAAATTCAAAACTGGAACAAAGTCGCAGGCTAACATTAATATTTATTAAAAAAAAAATCTTCCTCCAGATATAAGAATGAATCTTTTCTTATGGACTCAAACAAGTTTTGCTGAAAAACTGAATATGGAACAAGCAAAGCTTAATACTAAACAATATATATATTAGCTGTATAATACCAGTAGGCCAGCTCTAATAGTAATTTGGTATGGCTTCGTGGGCCAAATGTAATTAGGCTGCGGGCCAAATTTGGCCCGCGGGTCAGAGTTTGACACCTATGTCTTAGATGTATTTTTTTGGCCCTGGAAAATTAATCTGGGTCTCAAAGATGATGGCGATAATAAAGCGAATAAAAGCACCAACATTTATCCACCCTGATGCCCTCAGAGGGCCTGTAACTAAATTTTCATAGTATGATGGTACAAAAATCACCTGATCGTCTCAGACCTGAGAGGATCAGGGAACTTTTTCCACTTTTTGTTTGATTTTTCTAACGTAGCCACTCTCCAGGTAACTGTCTTTAAAACAGGCCAAGCTCCTACTGATCCTCGGCATCACTGCAACATTTATAGCTAAAGAGAACTTTTTTTTTTTTTTTTACTATTTTCAGTAGTCTTTATAAGAGTTGTCATAAAAAAACAAATAACTGCATATGGGAGAGAAGTTGGCCTTCATGGCTTTCTGCCAGATGGGGTCTTTTGAGAAAGTGGCATTTAAACCCAAAACGTGATCTTAAACCTAAACAAGTATCTTTTGGTTCTTAATCCTTACCAAACTGTGACTCAGAACTGAAATTAATGCATGTGTTGAGACCATAATGTGTTAAAACACTGGCGGATTAATCCAGGGAAGTCGCCTCAACATGTCACACCTTGGCAGAAAATATGCTCACTTTCGGTTGTATATTGCTTGTGTTGTCTAAAAATTAAAATTGCCAATAACCTCTTTTATGTTTACATGTACTTGTTATGTAATCGTTTTGGCTGGACTGGTGAAATCTTTTTCCCCCAGCAGGGCCACAGCAACAGTTTATGAAGGTGGGGACATCTCTCAACCTGCCATAGCACTTTGAAATAATGTGTTACTGTTTCATGCAGGCTGATGGCTAATTTTAGCAGTATATGTGTTACCAGATGATGTGTTTCCATCCATCACTGTGGTTAATGTGTCAGGGTGGGCTGATGATGAGCGGCTCATTGGGATTTTTTCTCACTGGAATGGAGAATATTTCTTAGAAGCTGCTACTAGCACTGCCATTAGCCAAGTGGCTTTACTGCAGGAAGCAAGGAGAAAGTATCCTGCTTTATTTTATTCTCATACATTGAAAGTGGATTATATTTGAAGTACAGGAATGATGGAATGATGAATGCAGCAATGATCAAAGACATCTTTGATGATAACCTCCTCAGGACCTTGGATTGGGGCGAAGCACGTGGCTGTGATGCTCCCATCCAATCTGACGGAGCTTGAAGTTCTGTAAAGAGGAATGGGAGAAAAAATACACCAAGCTGTGCTAGTAGTGTCATCCTCAAAAAGACGTAAGACTGTAATTGCTGCCAACATATTATTGTGCAAAGGCTGTGAATACTTATGTACATGTATTTTTTTTATTTTTGATGAATTTGAAGCAAATTTCTTTCACTTTGTCATTATGGGGTGTTCATGGCGAAAAATGAATTTAACCCATTTTGGAATAAGGTTGTCCACAGTTCAGGTGGAGTGCTAACTTGGTGGAGGAGGTGTCTGTCTCGTGAATCCAAACTGGGAGCTGGTTGCACAGAAGATGAGCCTGAACTGCTCTGTTGGAGGGATCCGATCCTATGTGGTCTTTAAGAGAAGATGGGGCCTGATTATTCAAGAGGAGCAGGATTTCATATTCGATTCTGGATTTAACAGGTAGCCAATGAAGAGAAGACAATATGGAAGAAATCTTCCATCTCTTTGTAGTCCCTGTCAGTACTCTTGCTGCAGCAAGAGTACTGACAGTGAAGGATTTTTAGAGAGTTGTTAGGACATCTCAATAATAGTGAATTACAGTAGTCCAGCCTAGAAGTAAGAAACGCATGAACTAGTTTTTCAGCGTCACTCTGAGACAGAATGTTTCTCATTTTTGAGATATTGCACAAATGCATATATGCACAAATATTAAACATATTTGTTTAATTTGCACTTTGAATGATATATTCTGGTCAAAAACGACTTCATGATTTCTCACAGTGTTACTATTGGACTTGTAGTGATGAATCATTGCATATCTTAAAGATCAGGGTTACATTCACTCATTTTACAGTCTTTTTGGGCAATCTTTTTTACTTATGCTGCACTGACACTGTCTTTAGAGCAGCGCCTCCTTCCAGGCAATATATACATGGAAAACTGTAAGCCAAACTTGTAGGGGGAAAAAAATGACCCATCTCCGGGTCTGCAACTGGTGAGGTTGTGAAAAAAACATAAAGCCAACCAAAACATTGCACCTGGGAATTTGTCAATATGGGAAAGAACCCAAATCTGCACAAGTTGGGAAGCCACAGTAAACTTAGCTAACAAAACAGCACTACACCACTAATATCCTGTTATGTTATCAAAGCATAAAACCATATTTATCAACAAAAAATGCACTGAAAACAAAGTGGATAAATCCAGTGTAAATTGCTAAACTGTGTGTTCTGTTGTTTAGAAAGAACTTAAGAGTGCCTCATTTGAAATCTATATTGACCCAGAAATCAGAGGCTGACACAGACACAAAGAGGTCTCTGACTCTCCCTAGGACTGTCTTTTACGTGGGATTCAGTTGGACAACTCGCAGGAACTGCACAGTGAGAGTGGGAATTAGCTTCCAAAGATCAAAGTGCTAATACAAACACAACTATTTTTTGCTGGGTTTAGTCTTCAGTGTCGTGTGTAGAGAGTGCTTGTTGATCACGTATTTCCCTGATTACCCTGGCCTCCATGCAGGAAGGCTGGAAATGAATTCTGTCTCAACTCCTCATAAACTTCTCATGTATGCCAAGGATACTTGTAAAAGGACATACTTGTTATTGTAAAGTCATTTCCTGTCAGTTATCCAGCCGCATCAGGTACAACAGGAAAACCAACCTAATATAAACTATCTAATATAGTACGGGTCACTATGGTGCAGCACTGACCCAAAAGTCCTGGAAGCACTTGTTCAAGTTGAAATCTGAGAGGTTTGTACAGTTAAACTACAACTTGAATGTTTTTTTTTTTTTAAAGATTACATCCTCTAAGACCTTTTAATCATAAAATAAAACACTGCAAAAAGCCTGCATAAAACATTATTCTGCAGAGTAGGTCTTTGCTACGAAATGGTCTTTGTGGACTGCAACAAGATTCAGGTTTATGCTAGGTGTCAACATAAATATGAATGTCAGAATATGAGGTTTCACTGAACTTTGTCATCACATTGCTTCATCATGGTAAATGGACTGATTCTTATATAGCGCTTTTCTACTCTCACTGAGCAGTCAAAGCGCTTTATACAACTCGTGCATTCACCTAATCATACCCATTCATACAAGCACTTTATCTAAGGTTTTTCATGCTTCTGTCTAACATTCACTCGCATTCATACTCCGATGGATGCATCGGCGGGCAACATGGGGTTAGTATCTTGCCCAAGGATATTTGGCATGCAGACTAGAGCAGAATGGGATCGAACCACCAACCTTCCGGTAAGTAGGTCGCCCGCTCTATCACCTGAGCTAAGTAAGTTGTCAAAGGTAACAATTTCCTTTGTTTCTCAATTCATAAATGCGGATGACAAATGTGGGACAGAGCAGGAGGCAAGGAGACCTCAACTCAAAGTCAAACTTGCAAGGCTCAAGTCAGAAAAACAGTTAGTGGACACTTTTACTGTTTTTAAACATTAGCTTTCATTTCATTATAAAGAAATCCATTTTATATCATGACTTTGGCCTTCTCTGTGGCTCAGGCTGACAACAACAAAAAAGAACCAGAGTATCCCAGAGTGGTTGTTTGTGGCACATGGGCCCCTGCTGGCAGTACACAGCCACAGCATACGGGGAAGGGAGTGATGGTGGTGTTTGGAAGACACTGGAAGTGTGAGAAATGTGAAAGAATGTCAAAGACGAAAAAAAAGGTAAAAACACAGGAAGCGGCTGAAGTGAAAACTTTGATTGTTTTTAAAACTCAGTTTCTCCTCAGTGTGTGTTATAGCTTTGCTCTTCTCCACGGCTGGTTTAAGGACCAACAACAGCAGAAGCAAGAATAGCTTTAATACTAACATTGTTTTGTTTACAAATGAGTTTCCTTGGCTTGATTTGATTGTATAAATTGTATTTTAAAGCTACAGAAACCCAGATTTCAAAAGCATGCTGTCCATTCAGGTTGGTCCCAAATTTTCACACCCTAAACCTTGAAGACTTTCAAAGAGCCCTTTGAATAAATGACCTCAGTTCAGTTGAATATCAGCACAAACACCTATGCCTAATTTTAGTTCCCAGTAACACTGAGTATTTGTCACTGGGTATTAGTGCGTGTTGCTAGCTACTAAGTAAACAAGTAATGTTGCTAGTTCACCAAAGGAAACAAAATACAGCCAGGCCTGTTTTTTTTTTCATATGTACAATACCTTATGTGCTGTCATTTCATTAAAAATGACTTGATTTTTATTTAGTGTACATGGTTTTCCAGCTTCCTCGGGCACAATGAGCTTTATGTGTTAGTGCCCCAATTCCCGTAGAGGAGCTCTGGAACATTTTGTGTTTACAGCTTTACTGCGATAACATTTTCCCCTCTGAACCACAGGCAGTGCTGTGTGGTGGTGCCACCTTTCCCCTGCCCACTAACAGGACACTGTCTGTCAGTCGGCTACTTTGCCAGCTCCCACACTAAAGTTCCTTTGAAATACCAGTTTGTTTATTCTAGCGTACTAAATATGCAGTGTGCAGGTCAAATAACCTCAGATTTGCTGTAGGGAGAGGCAGCATTTTTTGATGTTCTGGCCTCAGTCATTTTTAGCTAAATCCTGCAAGTGTCTTCAGTTCTGTTTTCACGCTGCCACTTGGTTGGCTTGGCTTTTTCTATCCTCCTATGACATTATGAATCGTGACTCCTCCAGAGTCCTTTTTGTCTGTATCTCGTGAAACCTGTTGCAGGGATGGCACAGTGGTTTCTGGGATTCCAGACCCAAGCGGTTAGGGCTCCCCAAGTGCTGACAAACATAAGTGGAAGTGTGTTACAGAGTGCTAATAGTTTGTTCACACCAAACGTGAAGGAAAGTTTTTCTAATAATCGCCTCCATTTACTCCAACCTACCTGTGATCTCTTCTTCACCTCTCTGTGCACTGTCCATTGCTTTGGATAGTTGACTCTGAGTATTTAAACTTGTCCACATTTCACTCTACTGTTTGTAGCTTCACTCTTATACTTGTCTCTTTCTCATTCACACACATGCATTCTGTCTTCCTTCTACTGATTCACCTGATCATATCCTTTCATTAGATTCACAGACATTATGCACCTCCTTCTGACTTCTCTATACTTATCTGTTGACACGCACAAAGCAAACGTATCTGTAAGAGCTCTTACTGATTCGCAAGAAGTCATTCTGCTGCTCATTGATCAGGGCCTCTCTTCTCAGTCTCAACAAGAAATGTTTGTTAGTACATCTGTAAACACCCTAACCTGCTGCACATCCCTTCCAGCTATATTTCTCTGCCTAGCCAGTTGATAAAAGTTCTTTTTTCCTTCTTTAGTTAGTGCTCAGCTTCACATGCAGTTGTGATCCAAAGTTTACATACGTTTTAATCTTGGGCATGAATGTCATGTAATTTTGGGCTTTTGATTATTTCTTTGAATTGATCTTTTTCCAGGGTTGAATTATGGCACAGCATACACCTTTGAAATACCACGTCAAAGGCGTATAATTTGAAATGTATTTTGGATTTTCTTGCACATAGTCAAAAGTATACATACAAGCTCAAATAACATACTCCCACACTTATTAAAAAATCAGTTTCAACATTTTCCCAAGGTCTGGAAGAAAGACCCAAACTGTCAGATAAGAGGAAACTGGTTAAGGTGAACAACCCAGGAACCACCAACAGTCCAGTGCCATGGACTGAGAAGGTGCCGACCAAAAAAGTAGTTCCTACTCCAAAATCAGCACCTTCGAACTTGTCTAAAATTTTCATCTGCCCACATGGACAAGCCAAAGGATCAGACAAGACAAAGACTGAGCTGTTTGGCCATAATAATAAGAGGTATGTTTG